>NC_045141.1:8325885-8437285 GCF_008831285.2 Nymphaea colorata | reverse complement strand
TCTTATTTCCACATCCAGCAACTTAGTTGACATGCAAGATTACATCAACAAAACTTTTTCTTCACAACCCTTAAAAACATATTTCCTTGCCAGTTTTGAACATATTCATATTTGTAGTACTTTTTCTTCACAAGTAGGACCTGAGATTAGCCAGCTCGAGCTTGATTCAACTAAAAAACTTGAGCTTGAGCTTGGCTCAAACTTGAGTCAGATCCTTATAACATGATCGAGCTCGACTCGACTACATAAAATCAAGCTGGAACTTAACTTGTTTAACCCATTTAACTCGTTTAGGTGTTAACTCATGTACGCATTAACTCGTTTAACTCATGTGAGTGTTACATTTAAATCGTGTAAGCATTAACTCGTATAAGCTGTGAAATTTGTGTTTTCCCTCAAAGTTAAAACCAGTGATGCAGTGGACCGGTTTTGGCAAATGTGTATATAGAGTACTGGTGCGAATCGAGTTTGAGTTTCAGAACACAACTCGTTTATACTCGACTCGACTCGCAACAGTATTCCATATAATATTGCAAAAACAAGTTGACCGAATCACTGGTTTGAACTTTGAGGATAAAAACAAATTTTCGCAAGCTACACGAGCTAAACAGTTACACGCAACCTTAACACTTACATAAGTTACACAAGTTAATGCTTGTACGAGTTAATGCCTAAACAAGTTAAGTGATTAAATGAGTCGATGTTGAGCTTGATTTTGTTGTAGTCGACTCGAGCTCGAGCTTGACCTTGAGCACAAGATTTTTGAGCCGAGTCGAGCCATCGTGCAGCCCTACCAACAGGCCGGTTCTTCTAAATGCAGTGTAGGCTGTTCAATTGAAAAACCCCCCAAAAAAAAAGCTAGAAAATTGGCAAGAAGATAAGAGAAGGCAGAAGAGAAGAGAGCATGTCATTGGAAATATGTTGTTAAGGATTGTGAAGAAAAAGTCTTGTTTATGTAATCTTGTGTGCCAGCAAGGTGCTGGATGTGGAATTAAAAAAAGTGCCATTGATGTGATCTGCGGCGATCTGTGGCCGTGTCATAGACACCGAGTGTGGGAAACAACAAATGATATCACTTGCTTTTTATGAGAACCAGACTTAGGACTCTTCCAACAACTTGAATTTAACAAAAAGAAGGTGAATATTTATGGAAAAGAAGCTGCAAAAGCAACTTGATAATTGTTCAAGGCGATAACATTATTTAGGTAAATACATTCCTTAGCACCTCAATTAAATTGTGTATCCTAATCAGTAAAACTGGTTTCTGAATCGAGTCAACAATGTATGTTTTCAATTTGGTGGACCAGCCAATTCAAGCAAAGATCCCCTTGATGTTATCAGCCGTGCCAAAGGCGCTGAGTGTGGAAATAACAGACGATTTCACTTTCTTTGCTCTTAGACTTGAGTCTTCCAACAATTTTAATTAAACAAAAAAATGATTTTTTCTGGAAGAGAATCTATAGAAGTGAATTATTTGTAAAACACACAGGCTTGGGACAAAGAAGATCAGTGGAAGTAAATCAGCCTCTTCGATGTGCCGACCAATCCGGTGATCTAGACGATTTAGTTGTGAATCAGTACAAAATATTAAAAACAGAATTTATTGGAAATTAAATAAACAATGAATAAAAGCTAATAAAAAATATTGTTTTTTTTAAATAAAACATGTGAACTGTATCAAACTGATTTGGCACAGATTTGAATGAACCTGCTGACTCAAGCGAATATTTCATGCTAATTGGATACTATAGTCTGATTGGCAAAACGGTTGAGTGATAAAATCTTTGGTAAACTTGATCCATACTTGATAAACTTTTGTCCAACATACGCAAATTTTCTATAGAGTTGCGATTGAATAGGGTCGAGAAGTGGTTAAAGGAAATAAGATAAGGGGTACCAAGAAAAAGTCTCATTGATGCAATCATCAGTGGTGCGACTGGATTTAGAAATGTGAACCAACGTGTTCCAAAGCAGTAGACCTGAGGCTCCTACAACTTAAAAGAAAATAATAAAAATTTCTAGAAGAGAATCTATACATAAATAAATGACCTTGATTGTTGTTCATGCATCTTCTGCATAGAAAATTGGATAGGCATGGCCACCACCTGTTGGTCACCCCAGCCACTCATCCTTCTTTTGTGTTTCTCCTCCTTCACCTTGATTGTAGTTCTTGGCCAAAGGGAGGTGCCCTCCGCCCTTGTTTCTCTAAGCAACGTGACTGATCAATTCGCATTGTTGTCTTTCAAATCCCTCGTCACTAGAGACCCTTATATTGTCTTATCAAATTGGAATTCCAACATCTCTTTCTGCGACTGGAATGGAATTTCATGCTGTCGTGGTTCACAAAGGGTAGTTGCTCTGAACCTCTCTGAAAAGGCATTTGATGGTCCTCTCTCCCCATACATCAGCAATCTCTCCTTCTTACAGGTTCTTGATCTCTCGAGTGACAGTTTCCATGGTCACCTTCCCGTTGATTTTAGTCGCCTCCCTCTGCTAGAAAATCTTTCCATAAGCGAAAACAATTTGGAAGAGTTGATTCCAAAAACATTGAGCCATTGTCAAGGTCTCCAAATACTGTCAGCAGAAGATAACCAATTCTATGGAATCATCCCAAATTTTCTAGGCAGTTTGTCAAAACTCAAGCGCTTAAGCATTCGTGGTAATAGGCTCACTGGCACCATTCCAGTTACTTTGGCTAATCTCAGTATACTGCAGTGGTTTACTATCGGTCAAAATTAGTTATAGGGGAACGTTCCTCCTTAGTTGGGAAGCCTAAACCACTTGTGGATACTTGACCTTTTCTATAATCCGATTGAAGGTACCATCCCATTGCCCGTAGCCAACTTGACCAAGTTAATTTCCTTAGATTTGAGATTCAATGAAATAAAGGGTACCATTCTGCCAAATATTGGATCAATGAAAAGCGTACAGGCATTAGCTCTTTCTAGCAATGCATTAGAAGGTCAAATTCCAGACTCACTTTACCAATTGGTCCACATGTCTAATCTCTATTTGGACATGAATGCACTCAATGGGCCAATCTCGATCTCTATAAACAATCTGACGAATCTACAAAAGTTGTTTTTAAATTCAAACAATTTCTCATCAACAATCCCTCCTGCCCTTCGTGAGTTGAAGGATTTGATATGGCTTTACTTGCAAGACAACTTTTTCACTGGTCAGCTACCTTTAGATGTGATAAATTTGGCAGCATTGGGCAAAATGGATGTCTCTATGAACAAGTTGAGCAGAGTGCTGCCTGTGACCTTATTTAGGCTCCAAAGGCTAGAATATTTGAATCTCTCCAAAAATTCATTTAAGGGTCACATTCCCACAACAAACTTTTTGGTGAGAAACCAAAATCATTAGAGAAACTTCAACACATCCAAGTCCTGGATTTGTCCTTCAATCTATTGGAAGGAGAGATTCCAGGTGGTGGAAAGTTTGCAAACCTTTCCATAGATTCATTTGTAGGAAATTTAGCACTGTGTGGAGCTCCCAAATTCCATGTGCCAGTATGTTTAGATGGAGTGAAGAAGCACAATAATGTCAACATTATCAGAGTTGATATTTTTTTAGCAAGTGGGGGCTTTGCACTTGTACTCATTGTTTGGATACTCATTGTTGTCACAAAATATAGAAAGAGGGGGTTGGAGAAACATGATCAGGAGGTTGAAAGATTTTGTGGATATCTTTGGTTCCTAAGTTGTTCGACAAACAACTTCAGCGATGCAAATTTTCTGGGGAGTGGAAGCTTTGGTTCAGTGTATAATGGAATTTTGACAGATGGAACAACAGTGGCTATTAAGGTCCTAAACTTGTTATCTGATGGAGCATCAAAAAGTTTTGACATTGAATGCAATGTGATGTGCCAAACTCGACACCGAAACCATATTAGAGTCATCACATCTTGCTCCAGTGCAGATTTCAAGGCTTTTGTTCTCCAATACATGCCCCTTGGGAGCTTAGAAGTCTGTCTACATTCTGGTGGCCATCACTTGAATCTCTTCCAAAGATTGGATATCATGATTGATGCTGCTTGTGCTCTAGAATATCTTCACCATGGTTACTCGGAGACAATAGTTCATTGTGATCTGAAGCCAAGTAATGTGCTTCTAGATGAGAACATGACAGCAGACGTCAGTGATTTTGGCATTTAGTTGGTCTGAATGCTTATACTCTTACAACAACTCTCAGAACCACCAGATACAGAGCACCAGGTATGTACTATCCCTTATATTTTTGTCTTTTTATAAATTTTGTGTCTCTCGAAGTGTGAGTATAATTGCCTGAACCATTTCTTGAGTCAACCTGGTCTGGCTTTGAGTTCTTATATGTGTGTATGCATGTGCGAACACTCTCTCTTTCTCTTCAATAATGCTCTCAGGGTGAAAGTTGAAAAGAAGGTGGGATTGCATGGGAGGGACCGGAGAGGTGATGAGGTGAGATAAAGAGAGACAATGTAATGCTTGTTCTTTTGTTTAAGATAGTTTGGGCAGGAGCGGGTCCAGACCTGGACCCGAGCTCCACTCGTGGAAGGGAGCCCAACGTCGCCCTCCTCTCCCTCGTCTTTCCTTGTCTCCCTCGTTTCCCCTCTTCGTCTCTCCCTTTGTTACGACCACAATGCAGAGACGAGAAAGACAGAGGTCAGTGTGGCGGCGACGGAAGTCGACGGCGGCAGCGGTGGCGCTTCGGTGAAACAGCGGTCTCTCTTCCTGTCTCTCCCTCTCTCTCCCATGTTATCCCCCTTTCTGCCAGCCCTCTCTCCCGCACTCTCTCTCTGTCCAGGCTCTCTGCTTGAGCCCTCTCCTCTTCATCAGTGCCCTCCCTCTGCTCGCACGATCTCTCTTTCCCTCGTTGCACACTCTCGTCTGTCTCGCGCTCTCTCCGCTCTTCTAACTTCCCTCCGTCAGCACCACCCTCACCCACGTTCTTTGCTCAAGCACGCTCAGCCCATGCTCACTTCTCTCTGTCAGTGCCCTCGCTCCATAGCACCTGCTCTCTCTCTCTTTTCTCACCCGCTCCAGCCCTCAGCCAAACCTCATACTCACGGCCGACTTCCCTTCTTGTAACGGCAGATTTTCCATTTTGACCTGTCTTTTGCAAAAGCTCACACTATTTATGATTGTTTGGTCGGACTTCAGCTTGGGGACTTGTCTTTTCCCTCATAGCAGCGACTTTAAGGCATTGGTGTAGGCAGGAATGAGAAATTTTAGCCGCTTGGAGACACTTGGAGTCGTTAGGTGGCTGCCGAAAGGATTACAGGAATCTAGACTCTTGATTTGGGGTGAGCAAGGCGTAATTGAGCCTATTTAATTGTATATTTTTCTTTGGAGCACGTATAATTATTGTTTGAGCATGCTAGAATTAAAAATTGATGATTTAGAAGGCATTCTAGAGATGTCGCTATTTTGGGAAAGTTTATGCCCATTTTGAGACAGACGAGGATCTATGTGTATAAGTGTTTTTCTAGCATGATGTGTTGATCTTCGAAGCAATAGGGAAGCATGGTAGAGATTGTGATGTTGTCGTGAAGGTTTAGAACTGTTTTAACAAGCTTGAGAAATGGGCTTCTATTGATGTACATATGCGTTGTATGTTGAGAATCTTAATGGTAGGGAAGACCTCAACTATGGAAAACAAGTGAGAATCGCACATGTGATAAGTCAAATATAAGTTTGAGTTCGAATCGTTGGTGGCAACCTCGTGGGTTGGGAAAAGACCCTTTTTGGAGGGCTTCGTGGGTCGACACCCATTTGAGGCAAAGACATGGCTCGATGATGGTATTTTCAGATTTGTATAGATTGTAAGCGAAACGAGTAGAGAACTTACCATTTGGTTATGTTTGCAGCTACACCGGGCACGTCAAGTAGGCCTTGAGCAACGTGGGTCATAATTCGAGGTGTTTAGTGGACGCGCAACAGGTATGGCGGCATTCCACGCAAATCCCTACCTGGGCAACTGTGTGAATGTGTGTTCCTAGGATCCTGGGATCCTAGGATTGTGATGTGATTGATGGATTGTTTTGGTGAATGAATGTGTGTATGCATGCGAATTGTTTGATATATGATATGATTTGTTTTGAAAGGCTATGAGAAGCATGTTTTGAAAATGTTACGCATTTGCATGTGCATGTTAGAATTGATAACTGCTTAGGACAGATGAGGTGGGGTATCGAGTTGAGTATCTCCTTGACCCCAATTATGCATTAGAAAGCATCCTAGAATGATAATTGTCTAGGACAAATACGAGCCAATCACGAATCGAGACTACTCTCTGTGGTTTGGCTAAGTTTTGAAAGGTGTGACAGATGTGTGTGATTGTGAATGATTTGTCATGTGACAAGTTCTGTTTGAAAAGCTATTAGAAGCTTGTTCTGGAAACTGTTACGCATTTGCATGTGCATGCTAGAATTGATAACTGCTTAGGACAGATGAGGTGGGGTATCGAGTCGAGCGTCTCCTCGACCCCTATTGTGCATTAGAGGGCATCATAGAATGATAATTGCATAGGACAGCTACAAGCCATTACAGATCGAGACTACTCTCAAGGATTTGGCCAAGTTTTGAAAGATGTGATTGATAAGATGTGAATGTTGTGATTTGTTGCATATGTATTTCTGTGGGCAATAATGTAATTGATTGAAATTGGAGGGTAGTTGTAACCGTATTATATGACGACTACCTATGACTGTTAATGTTATGTGTAGACCTCGTGTGGAGGCAATTGGAGGTGTAGGTGCACTCGTGAAGTGTACCAACCTCATGAGCTAGCCAGTCATTTTGTGAATGTGCAATTATAATGATAATAATGAAAGAATAAGAGATGAGAGGCCAGTGGGATGTGGCTATGTGTTTGGGAAACGTCCCGCTTTCGCCACTGGTCTCGCATTTTCGGAGCACAGGCAGTGCAAGGCCCCAGGGTACTGATGTGTGATGTGCTTGGAGCGTTGGGCTCTCGCCTTCCCAACCTGGGTGTCCTAGGGAAGGTTGAGTATCTCTCATTGGAATTCACACATCCATGGATGAGGGATCTACCGCTTCAGCGGGTGAATGGATCCATACTGTTCTGGGCCACCACGGGGGTTGTCTCTCGGCTATGGGCCACCCGCGGTGTGCACGTGCCTGTGTTTGCAACCACAGGAACTGTCAATTCCCTGAAGCTAACAAAAATGAATGTATATGAATGAAATGTGTGTAAACGAATGTATGTGATTGATGGGCATGTGAATGCTATGATTGAAATGGAATGTTTAAGCATGCCTTGCATGTGATTGAGATTGTGTTACTGTGGCCCTTGAGTGGCCTTTTCATGTCATGGTCTATGTCGGGGGCTTTCTTGGCAAATGATGTGCCTATGCCCTAACACGACATGACGATAGATTGTTTTTATGATTGTTCTCAGATTTGAGCAACACCTAAGAGGGTTTGGAATTTTCCTTGTTTGTTGCCATACTGCGAAGGCTAAGCCTTCAGTTGTTTTTTTTTTCAGGTTTTGGCAGACCCGGGGTAGCAGGTTGATCAGATGACTTCACTCACATCCTACTAGGGAGGTTTTGGGTCTTTGGTAGTGTCGGCGCATCATGGTTTGGTCTTTTTGATGTCTTATTTTTGTTAGGCATAAAAGTTGTGGTTTGGGACATTTTTGTCATACACGTAAATGTGATTTTGTATGAATCAAGATTGTTATATGAATGAAAGTTCACCCCATTGTTTGGAATAGCATAGCTCCCTTTTTTGAAATGTTGTGTCGTCACACTTCAATGTTTTATGTTAAACTAAAAAAAAATGTGTTTGAGGGTCAAAAAGGTTGGGGTGTGATATTTTTGGTATCAGAGTTATGGTAAAACCCCACTATGGATGTGAGTTAAGGATTTTCTGTGAAGCCGTGTTGCCCAGGTACACGCTACTTGATTGAATTGTTATTGTAGTTTTGATTTTTACGGTAAACTATACAAAATGTGATTGATGTTTTGAGATTTTGTGCTGATGCACTTCTGTGCTTTGATTCGAGAGATTGGTCATGGACGTTGTTTGAGAATGAGGGTTCTGGTGTGTACAATTGGAGTACCAATGTTGGGGTAGGAAGCGAGCTAAGTTCAGCCCATTCTGATGGGCATACCACATTGGATGATAGTATGTCAGGGCAACAGTACGCCCAGACTAGTGTGGGTCCCTAAACCCTATTAAGGCAGAGGAATGGATTGAAGAGGGTGAACACATCTTTGAGCTCCTTAAGATACCAGAATGTGATAAACTTAACTATAGTTCGTATTTGTTAAAAGGTTATGCCAAACGGTGGACGTGGAGACCCACCTATTTCACTTACCTACACAGTTGGTAATTCATAAGTTTTAGTGAGTTTGATGTTATTTTGGGCTTGGATTGGCTATGCACACATTATGCCACTATAGATTGCAGAGAGAAGCAGATACGATTGTGTTCGAATGAGATGAAACCAAGGGATTTCCAAGCACGAAAAGCTAGTCGAACTGATAAGCTAATGGTGTCTGCATTGAAGGCCAAACAGTTGATAGAAAATGGAAGGGTTGCTTTCTTGGTCAATGTGTTGACCAATGAAATTGAACCGGCGAGGTTACAGGATGCTGCCGTTGTGAGTGAGTACCCTGATGTATTTCCTGAGGAACTGTCAAGTTTGCCTCCAATACGAGAAGTTAAATTGAAGATAAGAGTTGTTACCAGAGACAACTCCTATTTCTAAGGCACCATACCGTATGGCAGCGGCAAAGTTGGAAGAACTGAAGAAGCAATTGCAGGAGCTCTTAGATAAGGGCTTCTTTCGACCTAGTGTGTCACCTTGGGGAGAACCTATGTTGTTTGTTAAGAAGAGGGATGGAACAATGCGCTTGTGTATAGGTTACCGCATGTTAAATCAAGTCACCATCAAGAATAAGTATCTGCTTCCTAGGATTGAAGACTTGTTTGATCAACTCAAGAATGCAAAGGTATTCTCCAAGATCGATCTGAGGACAGGTTATTATCAACTTTTGATAGGGGAGGAAGATGTTTCTAAGACTGTTTTCGAACTAGATATGGGCACTATGAATTCAGGGTCATGTCTTTTGGGTTGATCAATACTCCCACAGCGTTTATGGACCTCATGAATCGGGTTTTTCAAGACTACTTGGATCGGTTTGTTATTGTTTTTGTGGATGGTATTTTGGTGTACTCAGATAGTAAGACAGAGCATAGAGATCACTTGAGAAGTGTGTTGGGTCTTTTGCGCAAGCATAAGCTTTATGCCAAATACTCAAAATGTGAAATGTGGCTAGAGAGGGTAAACTTCCTTGATCATGATCTCGAAGGATGAAATTTCCGTTGATCCGGCCAAGGTGTCAACTGTACAAGGCGGGAAGACACCGTGCAATGCAACTGAGGCTAGAAGCTTTTTGGTATTGGCAGGATATCATTGCAGGTTTATACGAGACTTTTCAAAAATAGCTACGCCCATGACTAAGCTATTAACAAAAGGAGTGAGGTTTGTTTGGAATGAAGAGTGCGAAAAGAGTTTCCAAACTTTGAAGGACAAGCTTACTACTGTCCCTATCCTGACACTTCCATCAGGTTATTCTGGTTTTGTAGTGTACACCGATACAATGAGAATCGGTTATGGATGTGTATTGATGCAACATGGCCGTGTAGTGGCTTATGCATCAAGATAGTTGAAGGTACTTGAGCTACACTATCCCACTCATGATTTGGAGTTGGGAGCGGTTGTGTTTGCATTGAAAATATGGAGACACTATCTCTATGGGGCAATGTTTGAGGTGTTTGCAGATCACAAGTCATTGAAGTATATATTTTTCCAAAAGGATCTAAATCTGAGGCAAAGAAGTTGGATTGAATACTTAAAGGATTATGATTTCACCATATCATATCATCCAAGCAAGGCGAATGTGGTGGCTGATGCTTTGAGCAGACATGCTAAGGCAACAATGTGCAGTATGTTGGCTCCTTCATGGACATTGTTGCAAGATGTGATAGCATGGCAGCCTTACCTTTGTGGCGAGAACAAAGCAACGATGACTGCCATGATACGACATCCTTTGATGGAATCTTATATTGAAGCAAATGGAAGATTTCAATTTTGCTAAGAACATGGAAGAAAGTGAGACGACAGATTCTCTTTGGCATCAAGATGAAGATGGTTCATTGTGGTTTCGACAAAGATTGTGGGCCCTTAGAGATGAAGGGATAAAACGTTAGTTGCTTGATGAAGCTCATAAATCTAAGTTCTTTATAAACCCTGGCAGTACAAAGATGTTTCAGGATATGAAAAGAAAATTTTTGGTGGCCTGCAATGAAGCGTGAAATTACAGAATATGTAGTAAAGTGCTTAGTTTGCCAGCGGGTCAAATCAGAGCATCAACGACCAGGAGGCTTGTTGCAAAGAATTGATATCCCTGTGTGGAAATGGGAAGACATTACGATGGATTTTGTGGTTGGTTTGCTTCATACCAGAAGACAACATGATGTCATATGGGTGATTGTTGATCGACTTACGAAGTCTGCTCATTTTCTGCCAGTAAGAATCAGTCAATGTTTAGAAAGTCTCGCATAGTTATATATTGGCGAGATAGTGAGATTGCATGGAGTGCCAAAGTCTATCGTTGCAGATCGAGATCCATGTTTTACCTCTAGGTTTTGGGGGCAACTGCAAAGGGCATTGGGTACTAAGCTTAAGCTGAGCACAATGTTCCACCCCCAAACTGTTGCGCAATCTGAGAGGACCATTCAAACCTTAGAGGATATGTTGCGTGCATGTGTCTTGGACTGGAAAGGACAATGGGATAAACATGTGAGATTGACAGAATTTGCATATAATGATAGTTACCACTCTAGGATTAGGATGACCCCTTTTGAGGCCTTGTATGGAAGGCCATGCAGATCGCCAGCTTGTTGGACCCAATTGGGTGATGACAAGATCGAGAACCTTTTTGTATTGCGACACTACACCGACCAAGTGCAATTAATAAGGAAGAAGTTGTTAACTGCTCAGAGTAGACAGAAGAGCTATGCCGACATTCGACATAGAGAGTTGACTTTTAAGGTGGGTAATCATGTGTTCTTGAAGATTTCACCTACTAAAGGTGTTTTTCGATTTGGTATTAAGGGAAAGTTGAGTCCGAGGTTCATTGGATCATTTGAGATCTTAGAGAAGATTGGTGAGGCGGCGCACAGATTGGCACTACCACCCAACTTTAGTCATGTTCATGATGTTTTTTCCATGCTTCCATGCTTCAAAAGTATATACCAGTTCCTACGCATGTGATTGACTTTCAAGGTATTCAAGTGCAAGATGATTTGATAATGGAAGAAAAGCCTATTAGAATAGTGGATCAGAAAGAGTAAGTACTTTGCACGAAGAGGATTTCTTGAGTGAAAGTGGAATGGCAACACCATGGGTTGAAGGAGAGCACATGGGAACTCGAGGAGAATATGTGAAAGAAATATCCACATTTTCTTTTGCTTTGAGGTATGATCTAAATTTTGGGGACGAAATTTTATTTAAGGAGGGTAGGATGTAACGCTCGTTCTTTTGTTGAAGACAGTTTGGGCTGGAGTGGGTCCAGACCCGGACCCGAGCTCCACTCGTGGAAGGGAGCCCGACGTCGCCCTCCTCTCCCTCGGCTTTCCCTTGTCTCCCTCATTTCCCCTCTTCGTCTCTCCCTTTGTTACGACCACAATACAGAGACAAGAAAGACAGAGGTCAGTGTGGCAGTGATGGAAGTGGACGGTGGCAGGGGCGGCGCTCAGGTGAACCAGTGGTCTCTCTTCCTGTCTCTCCCTCTCTCGCCCATGTTATCCCCCTTTCTGCCAGCCCTCTCTCCCACACTCTCTCTCTGTCCAGGCTCTCTGCTCGAGCCCTCTCCTCTTCGTCAGTGCCCTCCCTCTGCTCGCACGATCTCTCATTCCCTCTTTGCACACTCTCGTCTCTCTCACGCTCTCCCTGCTCTGCTAACTTCCCTCTATCAGCACCTCCCTCACCCACGTTCTCTGCTCAAGCACGCTCAACCCATGCTCACTTCCCTCTGATTTATTTATATTTAAATCAGCTGAGTAAGTTTTTTTTTATTTTCTATTGTTTAAAACATTGCAAAAAAATGCATTGATGATAGCCAATGTTTTGACAACCGCTTTTAGCATTGGGACTGCCTTTAGGGTCAGAAAATATGAAAAAGAGTCATCAGTAACATAGGTAGCCCACTGATTTCAATTATATATATATATATATATATATATATGTATGTATATAATTTGTCCTGCCTTATGTGGCTTAACTAATTATACTCTTCTGTGGTTTGCAATATGATATCAATAAGTATATTAATTGATGTGAGAACACCCATGATCCATCTAATCATCTTGATTTGGTAGTTTACACATAAAGACATGCACAAGTGGTTCCTAGCTCAATAATATAAATGTCATTGATAAACTATTTTACATTTTTACATGGACAATGCATTCGTTCTCCATATGGCTTATGGTGTTGCAAGCTAATTTTTGCATTGTTTCGTGCTCATGTGCACATCTGTTGTTTGCATGTCCTCAACAGACAAGAATCTTCAATTGATTTTCTTCTTTTAGCATAAGTTATAAACTTTTTTCCTTTCTTGTATAAAAGAATCCTAATCATAAATACCTTTTTACCTAATGGCTTAAGAATGGCTGACAATCGGCATTAATGAATAATTCACTCGATTTAGGAGCCATTTAAGAGAACCTTGAGATAGGTCACAGGAGAATTAGAAGGAATATGAGTTTAATTAGGCCTTTATGTTGTGAAATCACTGCACCATACATTTAATGAGTCTCAACAAATCTCACATGCCCCATAGGAAAAATCTGGATAGATGTTGAATTATTGTAAGAGCACTTCAATATCATATATATAGGACTTCAGTTCTAAATCATAATCTTGTATTCTTTTTTAGATGTATATATTTGAACACAACAAGAGAAAGGCAGGCTTGGAGGTTCAATTGATCTTATGTCCATTAATTTCCAGGCCTCTATACCAAAACCAATTAATGCAATTGTGTCATACATGAGAATTAACCAATTATACTGTGCTTTCTAATCATTTCTAATATTGTTGAGTGGTTGAATTATAATTTGGGATGGCCAGAAATGTGTCGGCCAAAGCCGATGTCTACAGTTATGGAATTCTTCTCCTGGAGATGTTTACCAGAAGAAAACCTACTGATGAACAGTTTGATGGGGATTTTAGTTTGAGGCAATGGGTGGCTGAAGCATTTCCAGTCGCGATTTCAGATGTCATCAACAGCCATCTTCTAAACCAAAGCAACAATACTGCAACTGAAAGATCAGCTGCCACTGCTAGGAAAGAGCTGCTGGTGATGATCATGGAGATAGGCTTTTCGTGTTCAAGGGAGTCTACAAACGAGAGAATGGAAATGAAGCAAGTGGTTGCAGGTCTAAGAAGGATACGACAGAACACTTGAAGAATGTCAAAAGGATAATTCAACTACATCAACATATACAATAAGATTTCAAAGGCACAACTAGTCATTAGCAAAAATGGTCAGACGGCAGTTACCAATAGGCTAAATAGTTGGATGTAGAAATGCAGTGTGATTGCTTTCATTGAGTGCTGTCACTTGCATTGGTCATGTACAGCCCTTTATAATGATTTGCTTAACATATTTGTGCATTTGTGAGCCATTTGAGTGGCTAATCTTGTAGAACAACTTGCACACTCCCAATGAAAGATACACAAAAGGGGCTTGGAAATTTGCCCATTATTATCGTTGTTCATGTCATATTCTCAAGTAAGGATACCCCAATTGCCATAATTTGAGTTCACATAAATTCTCTCCATTTTCTAAAATTTTGCTTTAATATATCCTCAGCTCACAATTTCACAAATCTTCCAAAAAAAATGTGCAACAAGCAAAATGAACAAAATTGTATAATTCTGGTAAGTTTTGGGCCATAGTCTAATTTTATCTAAAAAAAAAGCCCTTGAATGAGGAGGGTGAGAATTGTCAGCAATGAGCATCATTGCATTATTGAAGAATGTTAAATGTAATGGCCCCTAACAAGAGACCGTGTGTTATGGACTAGAAATGACCACACAAACCATGCTAATTAAATAGAAACCCCTCTTTCTTATAACGGGCAAAAAGTGAAACTTGAAAAAATTTCACTTTATTTCCTAGGATTTGAAGCCAACAATGTTAGAAGAGGCTTGGTGTTATCTTAAAAAAAAAATTATATCTTTGATCTTTTCAAGTGTGCGAAAATGCATAAAGCCAAACCCATAAGCCGTAAAAAAAAATGCACAACAAGGCGAATGAACAGAAATGTAAAATTCCGGTAAGTTTTGGAGTGAAGTCCAATTTTATCAACAGAAAAACCCTTGAATGAGGAGGATGGGAATTATATGATGTGAGCATTGTGTCATTGTGGCATGTTATTTGCAATTGCCCTTAACAAATGATGATGTGTTATGGACTAAAAGTGACCAAAATGGCCCTTCTAGTTAAATAGAAGACAGCTCTCCCTTTAAGTGCGAAAATGAATGTAGAAAATTTTCATTCTATTTCCTAGTAATTGAAGCCACCAATGTTAAAGGAAGCTTAGCATTATATCAAAGAAAGTACTATTTCTTTGGTATTTTCAAGCATGAAAAAATGCATGAAGCCAGTCCCATAAACATGCCGATGGCCATATCTATAAAACTATTTTCTGGTAACAGTACGAAGTTCAAGGATGCTATTTCATATTGAAATCGTGGAAACATTGCAATATGTGACCCATATCTCGCTGTTATTTCCTTCAGTGTGAATAGGGGAAAAGTGAATTGCTTGAAGCATCTTTAAGATGAATCTAATTAATGTTTAAAGAGCATTAACAAATAGGGTGACGAGTGCAAGTTTGCTGGGTTCTTAGAGTTCATGCAAAGCTTACAATTTTAAGATTCTCATTTTTAAACAAAGTGTACTTGGATACTATGTGAGGGATAAAGAATTTTTGACCTTTATAGGGTGCATTCATGTGCTTGGAATGTGTTACTATGCAAGATGAAACTTGGACTAGGAGAAGGATGAGAGCTTAAGAAAATAATCCAAAACATGTCAAGGTTTTATTGTGATTAAACACTTGAGGTTAGTAAACTAGGCCTTTAGGCAATTCGGCTTATAATGGAACCTTGAATTTGACCTGGTTCAACCAAGAACCTGGCTTGGTTCTCACTGCTGCAGGAGAGGAAGCAACTATCTGAATTAACAACGTAGGAAGCCATACCAGCATTCTCACTCATTTTGTTGGCCAATTCATTCCCAAATGCCTTTGCCAAGTAAAAAGCTTGTCAAAAGTTCATTGACCATCTGGGTGAATGTAGTGGACCTATGATCTGGTAGAGAGCCGAAACTCCTACCCAATTTCTCGTCTCCCTAGGGTACAAAATCTGCTTTCAGTGCTTTAAAGGTACTATCATCCTGTTGTGCTCCAATTTGTGCATTGGTGACCCCTCTTTGTAGAACAGGACGTTGACACCCCTAACGCTCAAAATAAACATAGTTGACATTGCAATCCTACATATACAAAAAAAAATTTAGCAAAGTTACAATAATTATTCAAACTAAAGCTCACCAAACATCATAGTGCTTAAGGCAATAACTTTTTCCATTTAAGTGTTAAAAAAAGCAGCATAAGTCCACCAAAAATAACAGATACATTTTGTACAACCAAAAGCCTCATTCAGTGGGTTGCCACATGAACATGAACATGTAGACACACATTTATATTCATTGATAGAACAAGAAAAAAGACGGAACGTGGCCTGAACATTCCCTTGGGCCAGAAAGCAGGGTTATTTATTAATCA
This sequence comes from Nymphaea colorata, assembly GCF_008831285.2. NCBI lineage: Eukaryota > Viridiplantae > Streptophyta > Magnoliopsida > Nymphaeales > Nymphaeaceae > Nymphaea > Nymphaea colorata. The sequence continues at coordinate 8,421,410 of NC_045141.1, read as the reverse complement.
TCTGATGTCTGCAGTTATTTCTTTTTGTGTAGATTTATTGACTACTTGAGATGGACTAAGATCCATCTCCCAATAACTTGTTTGGGTATCCCTCTTTGTCAAGAGAACTTCAGAAGTGACTATTGTGCGGAATTTGAAGGGAAAGTTAAAGAGAAATTATCATTCTAGAAGTGTCAATCGCTCGCTCTCTTATTGTTTCCATGATAAAAATCTGGAAACATCCGTGAAAGACTCAACCAGTACCAAGGCTTCCTGTGTTGCGGGGGATTCTCTCTTGCAGAATATCTTCTGATTATTATTTTTCTCCTCTGGTGGACTTGTGTTCTTGATCGTTGCCCTTATTGTGTCAAACTCGGAAGAATTAGGATAATAAGATCGTTTTGCATTAGAACCTTTTCTATCAGTCATTGAGATTTGAAAACTTTGGTGAATAAATTGGTTGGTTGTGTGAAAATTTTGCAAAAAAAAAAAAGTGAAGATTTCTTAAAATCCTTTGAAAAGTTGAATAATTTAGGTCTTTTTCCTAGGTTCTTAAGTTTTCCAAATGTAACATTATTATACCTCTCTCTTTCTATATATATATATATGCACATGGTTGTGCATTAAGTGTGGCTGATGTAACCGAGTGGTAGCCATGCCACATGCATGAACAGGAATTAAAGGGCTTTAATTTATGTATATATTCTCTTTTATAAAATTTCTCATTTACCTCCTCAAGGGGTGGGGGCACAACCGGAGCTAGAAATTTTTCATAAGGGGGACCGAATTAAAGTGTCTAAATTTTGATTTAAGCCGAATTATCATTTTTCAAAATTTTTATATAGGACAAGTGAAAGTTTTTAAAATTTTACATGTAAATTTTTTTACTTTTTATTTTTTTGAGGTGGGGCCATGGCCCTTGCTGGCCCTACCCTGGCTCCTCCCTTGGTTGGAGGGGCCCTTTTCCCACATGTTGCATGCGAAATATGCAAGACGGCCCTGTTGGTTTAATCCCCTTGTTGTAAAAACCGACATTTGAATCAAATAGACAATGCTGCCAATTTGGTGAATGGGCCAATCCAATAATCTAAATGCTTTTAGATGCAAATGAGCAAAAAATGAAATTTTGGGCAAAATGAATGGAAGAATAGATATAAAATTAATTATGAATAAAAATTTTATGTAGCTTACCCTTTTTTTTTCTAGTTTTCAAACTCACAATGAAGAAAACAAATCAGATCAATGGGGGAGTTGGTAAATGAGCTTGAACTAGTTGAGCTCTACTCCCCGTGCGCAGCCCGAGAACTTGTCCTCATATATTCTAATACAAACAACAAGCGCCCAGATGTTCTCTACCTTATTTTTGGAGCAATAAAAAATTCAAGGCTGCCTCATGGTCTGGTCTCTAGTTGTAAGAACCGCATTCTGAATCGAGTCGACAATGTATGCTGCCAATTTAGTGGGCCGGCCAATTCAATAATGTAAATGATTACATGCAAATCTCCAAAAAAAAGGAAAAATAAATGGAAGAATATAAAAAGTAATTAAGAACACAAATATTTTTATATCTATTGAGAAATGCACAAGGAAACAGCAGGTCGAGTTGACGTACCACTGAATGGAAGCATTTATTGGAAATGATTTCTCAGCCCAATCCAGCCGATTCCTGTAATATCAATCACCTGATGCATATAGCTCAGTTGTAAATGTCCAGTAAGCCAGCGTCCACTAAATGCAGTGTACTCAAGTTCCATCAGGCCGTTTAAGGAGAAACAAAAAAAGGATCAATTTGAAACCTGGCAAAAAGAGAACATGATATTGGAAATATGTTGTTATGGTAAGAGCTGCCATGTGGAAATAAGAAGACCTACGAGTTAGAAAAGGTCCCATTGGCACAGATTTTGGAAATAACAAACGATATCGCTTGAATCTTCCAACAATTTGAATGAAACAAAAAATGGGAAGAAGCGAATCTACAAAAGGACGTTGCTAATTGCTCATGATCATAAGATTGCATGGCACCGATAGTAGTATTAGAATGGATGTACATCAACCACTTCCTATCCTCTTTTGAACCAACAGATGTTCAAGCAATCATAGTCTGATTGCGAGATAAAAATCAGCAGCCCTATGTTCCGGCAAACTTGCATCGAAATCGAATGCATGAAGTTGGCCTAGGGAGACCATTTGCCAAGGGATATTAACCAGTTTTATCATTCAATAATTTTGGAATAAAACTTATTTTCTTGGTGAGTAGGAGAGACCACTGCAAAGAGCAGTTACCCAAACCCGACCCACCTCAAACCCATATCTAGGCACTGTACCTGGCCTGTCAGGCCCCAGACATGTCAAGCCGGTTAGTACAGCCCAACAACCTAACGGGCAAGGACCAAGCGTTATAGTCAACCCATCAGCATCCTGGTAAGCCCAATAATTTTTTGCATTTTAAAAAAAAAAAATAAATACAGCTAAAAACATGAAAAGAAGGTTTGCTTCGTTCCCTCTTGCATGGATAAATTTAGCTTATTATAGTGGAATTGGCTAAAGGTTATGAAATTGAACCTGACCATGTACTTCGATTTGAATTCTGATTCGAATACGTATGAGAAAAATTCATACCCAAAATTTTCATCCCAAATCAGATTTCAAAATCTAAATTCAGTCCGAGTCTGATTTTTATATAAGTCTGTATCGAAAACAGAATTTTGAACCCTATCCAAAGGATTTTCAAAATGTAAGAGCATTGAATGTAGGACTGTTTTTTAAAACTAAATTTGACCTAAATCTGAATTTGAATCTGATTAGATATTTATGTATATGTAAATCTGAATCCGATCGAATGTCATTTTTTAAATCTGAATGTGGTCTAACTTCCTAATTAAATATTATTTTTTCCTCATATTTTTTTTAACAAACGGTTTGGGTGGATATCTGATGTAAATCGGAAGACAAAAATACCCTTGAAAATTTGTAGGGAAAAAAATTTACCCCTCACATGGTATGAATTTAGTGATCAAGCCCTCGAATACACAAAAGCAAATGGCCTCATTGGGAGTGCACGGCAAAGCCAGTAGTGGGCTGACAGGGAGACCTGAATTTGGAAGTTTAGACTTTAGAGGTCATGTAGGTATGGTCATGTCATTGATATTGCTGGTAGAAATCAATAATAGCATTCTCACTCATTTTGTTGGCCAATTCATTGCCAAATGTCTTTACCAAATAAAAGCTCATCAAAAATTTTGTTGACCATCTGAGATAGTGTAGTGGACCTATGATCCACTAGAGAGCCAAAGTTCCTACTCAATCTCTTGTCTCTCTTGGGCCTGAAGTGTACTATCACCCCTGCTTCAATTTGATACCTCTAACACTCAAAATAAACACAGTTGACATTGTCTTCCTGCATATATAAAAAACAATAGCAAAGTTAGAATAATTATTCAAACTAAAGCTCACCAAACATCATAGTGCTTAAGACAATCACTTCTTCTATTTAAGTGTTAAAAAAAGCAGAATAAATGCACCAAAAATATAAGATACAATTTGTACAACCAAAACCATCATTCAGTGGGTTGCACACATGAACATGAACACGTAGATAGACATTTATATGCATGGATAGAACAAGAAAAAAGACAGCATGTAGCCTGCGAGTTAGGAAAAGGAAAGTTGATGCGTATACATATGCAGATTTTGTAGCTTGTGAGCTTTATTGTTTAGACACCTAGTAGTTGAGCGATTAAACTATAATAAATGCAGAAAAGTTCATCCTAATAAAAGAAGGTCCAAACTTTGACAACTTATGGTATTTGGTAATCCGTGGACAAGAATTTTGGAAGTGGAATGGAGGGAGGAAGGGTGTTCGAAAGGGGTGGACATTCTCGCGTTTCTGCTTACATTGCTAATGATCTGATAAAGTCCATGGAGAGCAGTTGCAAACCCTAAGTTCCCTTTCTTAGGGAGGGATGCTTTCCATGTAAGGGTTCATACTGAGGACGAACTCAGGGTAGTTTTTAGAAGGGGAGAATGGAAACTGGGTGGAAGAGTGATGGTTGCCAGCAGATGGGATCCAAGATGCTCCGTATCCATATGGGAGTGCCAATCTGGATTAGGGTTCCTAATTTGCCAGTATTTTTATGGAATCGATGCACTTTCCAAGCTATTTCCAGAGCGTTATTGGGAGAACCGATGGAAGATGACATCCATACTCAATCGATGTCAAAAATGGGGCTAGCAGAATTTGCGTGCAGGTAGCTTGGATTTCAGTCCAAAATCCGAGGTTGAATTGGAATTGGAAGAGGGAGAAATTGTTCTTCAAGAAATCAACTATGTTAGTAATATTAAATTTTCCTCCCATTGCAAAGTGAATATATACTCATATGACAAGTCGGTGTAGAGCTGATCAATTGGTGGTTTCTTCTCAAGAGGGTGTGGCAAAGAAAGTTGGGTGGAAGGAAGTGAAGATCTATCATTATGTCAGGAGAGCTAAGGAGTGGCCGGGAGGGAATAAGGAAAAAATTTTGGGAAAAAATGAGGAGTTAATAAAGGAGAAACCCAGATCAAAAGGAGAACCAGAATTGGGGAGTAACAAGTTTCGGTTTCTCCATAGGCAGATGGAAGTTGAAAGGAAGGTTAGATCCAGAAAGATTGGAATGCAGAGATTGATTTACAGGAGACCAGCAATTGCAGAGTAACTTGAAGACCAACCAGCTGGTGAGTGACAAGAAGATAGAGCAGGAGATGGAGAATCAATTGATAACAAAAAGAATCGAAGGGGAGAACTGTGAGTCCTCATCAGGTTTGATTCTTTCTCCTCCAATAAAAAATAAATTTCAGGATTCTTGTTGTTTGGATGGAATTAAAACTAGCAAAGAAATGACTGGTTTGGAGAGTGAGGTTATGGTGAACGACTCACCACCAGGTTTGTCAGTGAGAGAAAATGGAAGAACAGCTGGTCAGAAAGGGAAGACGATTGATGACGCTTCCACATGGGGGAACATGATTCCAGAGTAATGAGGATAGAGCTAAGGCAGGGATAAATTTAGCTTATTCTAGTGGAATTTGCTAAAGGTTATGAAATTGAACCAGGCGATGTCCTCGGATTTGAATTCAAATTCAAATACCAATGAGAAAAATTCATATTCAAATTTTTCATCCCAAATCAGATTTCAAAATCTCAATCCAGTCTGAATTTGATTTTTATATAGGTCTGTATCTGAAACAGAATTTGGAACCCAATCCAAACGATTTTTAAAATGCAAGAGCATTATTTATGTATATATGAATCTGAATCTGATCGAATGTCATTTTTTAAATCTGAATATGGTCTAATTTCTTAATTAAATATTATTTTTTTGCTCATCTGTTTTTTTTTTTGAACCGTTTGGGTGGATATCTGATTTAACATCAAGCGGAGCAAAAGGCCTCATCGGGAGTGCAGGGCAAAGCCAATACTGGGCAATTATTGTAAGCTTACCTGTTGGTAATTAAAAAAACAAATCAATTTGGCTTGTGTAAAAAATTTTCAATAACAAATGGCCTATGTGATTTATGTGCAAATAAAAAAAAAATCAATTTTTCAGAAAAACAAATTGAGGAATGTAAAAATTAATTAAGAATAGAAAACTCGTTCCTGTACCCAACTTCAATCATGCCGTTTAAAAAGAAAAATGAAGTCGAAATGTGACAAAAAGAGAACAAGATATTGGAAATATATTTGTTGCTACGGTGAGGGCTGCTAAGAAAGAGACTCATTGATGTGATCTTCCATGCCAAGCAAGGTGCTTGATGTGGTAATAAGAACACCTACCAATAGGAAAAGTCCATTGATGTGATCTTAAGGAAATTGTCTCCATGTTCCACTTGACATTGACATTATTTAGGTTTGAGTCGCTAAGTCTTGCCCCATTGACCACACAAGTGTTCGGTGCTTAGTTCTTCTGAGTGCCATCCGGCCAAACATCATTCTTTGGGGTGCCAGCTGTTGGCTTGTTGGCTGCCTATCTGGCATGTGAGACTGGGTTAAGTTGGGGTCAAGCTCAATCATTTTCTTGACCTTCAAGTCAAGTTTCACTGTAGTCTCCCTGACTCACGAGTCGTTATTTACCACTCGAGTTTATGGCTGCACAATGAGTCGAGCCAGCTTAAAAACCACTCATAAACTTGAGCTCGAGTTCAAGTGTATACTGAAAATCTTAAGCCAGTTGAGTTTGAGTTGTAAGAACTCGAGTTAGCTCAATTATAAACGAATGAGTTAAAAAAAAAAAAGAAACATTCTTCACATAAATGAGCTAAACCAGTTGAGTTTGAGCTCGATGTTGTATTGTTGAGTTCAGCTCAAGCTTGTTTTATTGAGCTCAACTCGAGTTTTCTGAGTCAACTCAAGCTTGAGCTAGCTCTACTCTGAGCTCATCTCCTCATGTGCAACCTTATTCAAGACCCAATACCAATTGGTCAATTAAAAAACCATTCACCAACGTACATAATGGTGAAGCTAAGATTTTTTTTTAGATTCAAAATTTACTTTAATATTTTAAAAAGCATTTCATAAAATTTTCATCAAATAATAACATTTATTTTTTAAAACTCCTGCTGATCCATTTCTGCCTATTTACTGTTTTTCTTATTTAAAAAATTAAATCAGAAAAGTTTTAAAAAATTTAAAAATTATAATTTTTTTTAACATAGGGTAATCTCAGTGTAATATTGTTGACAACCTTTGCGATTGATTGACGGCAGTAGACTTGACTCTTCCAAACAAATTGAATTAAACAAAAAAGGTGAATTTGTCTAGAAGAGAATCTATAAAAGGACCTTAATTGATAGCTCTTCATGGTGATAACATTGCTAGGCAACCCGAGTATGTAGAATCCATTTATATCAATCATTTCCTATCCTGTTTTGACCAATAGACGTTCAAGGCAGCTACCCATCATAGTCTCATTGGGACATTGTACAGATCAGCTATGAGTGGACGATTCTTAATTTCATTGGTATATTTATCTTATTTTCTCTTAATTATTAAGTGTTTTCATTTTTTTGAAATTTACCATATTTTTCCCTTTTTTTCAAGCTCACCGTATTATATGATAGAAAAACCTCACCATTTAAAAAGTGGAAATTGTATCTGCAAATTTGATTTGTGATTGAATAGGGTTGAGAAGTAGTAAAGGGAAATCAGACTTATGGGATAAGAAGAATTTCTCATTGATGTAACCATCAGTGGTGCCACATGATTTGGAAATGTGAAGTAATGTGCTCCAAAGTTGTAGACCTGAGACTTCTACAAATTGAAAAAGAAAATGACAAAAATTTCTAGGAGACAATCTATACATAAATTGAAGAACTTGATTCCTGTTCATGCATCTTCTGCATAGAAAATTGGACAGGCATGGCGGCCACCGGTTGGTCACCTCAGCTTCTCATCTTTCTTTTCTGTCTCTCCTTCTTCACCTCGGTTGTGGTTCTCGGCCAAAGGGAGTTGTCCTCAGCCCCAGTTTCTTTGAGCAATGTGACTGATCAATTCACATTCCTGTGTTTCAAATCCCTCGTCACTAAAGACCCTTATAACGTGTTATCAAATTGGAATTCCAACATCTCTTTCTACGACTGGAATGGAGTTTCATGCAGTCGTGGTTCACAAAGGGTAGTTGCTCTGAACCTCTCCGAAAAGGCACTTGAAGGTACTCTCTCCCCATACATCAGCAATCTCTCCTTCTTACAAGTTCTTGATCTCTCGAATGACAATTTCCATGGTCACCTTCTCGTTGATTTTAGTCGCCTTTCTCTGCTAGAAAAATTTTCGATAAATGAAAACAATTTTGAGGGGTTGATCCCACAAACACTGACCATTGTCGTGGTCTCCAAATACTATTACCACAAGATAACCAATTCTATGGCAGCATCCCAAAGTTTATAGGCAGTTTTTCAGAACCCAATCTCCTACACATTCGTGGTAATGGGTTCACCGGCACCATTCCAGTTGCTTTGACTAATCTCACAAAACTGTTGGTGTTTACTATCAGTGAAAATCAGATACAGGGAAACATTCCTCTAGAGTTCCTAACCCACTTGATAGGCTTTAACGTGGAAATGAACAATCCCACTGGTACATTGCCTGACAGCTTGTTTAACCTATCTGCTCTTCAAATTTTAGATTTCACGTATAATCAACTAACAGGGCATCTCCCAAAAGATGCTGGCCGCTTCCTGCCCAATCTTCAACAACTCTATATGGGTGTAAACAATTTTGATGGACCTCTCCTGGCTTCTCTTTCTAATGCTACAAGACTTCAAGTTTTTACTGCAGAAAGAAATAACTTTAGTGGTCCGATACCATTAGAACTAGGTAGTCTGTCACAACTCACATACCTTGGCCTTTGGGGAAATATGTTGACCAATGTTCCTGGCAAGCGTGAGCTCTCCATTCTCACATCCTTCACCAACTGTCGACTGCTAGAGGAAGTTTATCTAAATAAAATCCTTTTGAACGGCATTCTTCCTACCTCTGTTGGAAACCTGATGACCACCTTGTCGAGACTTTACCTATCCCATTAGCTCTGGCCAACTTGACCAAGTTAATAGGGCTCATTCCACCAAATATAGGATCAATGAACAGGTTACAGGCGTTAGTTCTTTCTGGCAATGCATTAGAAGGCCTAATCCCACTATCAATCTACCAGTTGGTCCGCATGTTTGCTTTTGTTATTGGATACAACATGCTAATTGGGTCAATTTCAAGCTCTATAAACAATCTCACTAGTTTGCGATGGCTGGATCTAAGCTCAAATAGTTTGTCATCAACACTACCGTCTGGTCTTTGTGAGTTGAAGGAATTGCAGAAGCTATACTTGCAGGACAAGTCCTTCACTGGTCACCTGCCTTTGCGTCTCAGGAATTTTGACATGATGAGCTACATGGATATCTCTGCAATCAAGCTGAGTGGAGAGTTGCCTGCATCATTATCAAAGCTCCAAATGCTAGAGTATTTGAATCTCTCTCGGAACACATTTAATGGTCACATTCCTGAACAACTTAATCACATGCTAAACCTTGACATTGTTGACCTTTCCCATAACAAGCTTTCCGGTGAGATACCAAAATCATTGGAGAAACTTCAACACATCCAGGTCTTGGACTTGTCCTTCAATCAATTGGAAGGTGAGATTCCAAGTGATGGAAAGTTTGCAGACCTTTCTGCCGGCTCGTTCCTAGGGAACTATGCACTATGCATAGCTCCCAAATTCCATGTGCCAGTATGTTCAGATGGAGTGAAGAAGCACAATAATGTCAACATGCTCAGAGTTGATATTTTTTTAGCAAGTGGGGGCTTTGCACTTGTACTCATTGTTTGGATAATCATTATTGTCACAAAATATAGAAAGAGGGGGTTTGTTGAAACATGATCAGGAGGTTGAAAGACTTCGTGGAATTGCCTTCCCAATGATCACATACAGAATGTTATCTCAAGCGACAAACAATTTCAGGGATGCAAATTTTAAGGGGAGTGGAAGCTTTGGTTCAGTGTATAAGGGAATTTTAATGGATGGAACAACGGTGGCTGTTAAGGTCCTAAACTTGTTTTCTGATGGAGCATAAAAAAGTTTTGACATTGAATGCAATGTGATGTGTCAAATTAGACATTGAAACCTTCTTAGAGTCATCACATCTTGCTCAAGTGCAGATTTCAAGGTTTTAGCCTTCCAATACATGCCCCATGGGAGCCTAGAAGTCTGTCTACATTCAGGTGGCCATCACTTGAGTCTCTTCCAAAGATTGGATATCATGATTGACGTTGCTTGTGCTCTAGAATATCTTCACCATGGTTGCTGGGAGACTATAGTTCATTGTGATCTAAAGCCAAGTAATGTGCTTCTAGATGAGAACATGACAGCACATGTTGGTGACTTTGACATTGCAAAGATGCTAGTTGGTCACAAATCTTTAACTCTTACAAGCACCCTTGGAACCACCGGATACATTGTGCCAGGTACCAACTCTTAGTCCTATCATAAATTCCTGCTTACCATGGAAGGGAAGTTCTATCAACATCTGTATTCCATAATTTTTGTATGTCAAGCTTTAATTTGAGACTACCAACTCGTTGGCAACTGATTACTTGGATGTTATTATGAAAAAAGAGAAAAATCAGATTAATAAGTGAAATTAATGGGGATGATGACTATGCAATTTTGCATTTGAATATGAGTCTGAATCCAACTATGATGGTGAATATTAAACCTAATTATTCACACACATACACTAATGCCAGCAAGTTTCCCTTTTGAGTATGTTTCTTTCTTTAGTAAAATTTCACTGCCACCTTATAAATTTAGGGAAACGAAAAATAGAGTTTCATGTACACCATAAATCAAAATAAAATAATTAGTCCTAATTTTTTGCACTGCTTTCTTTGTTTCTGAAACCATCTCATTAACGACAATGTGCATTGTCTACTTATATTGCCATGATCATGTCTGACCTTGTTGAGTGGATGAATTAGAATTCGGGGCCACTGGAAAGGTGACAACCAAAGCAGATGTCTACCGCTATGGGATTCTTCTGCTTGATGTGTTTACCAGAAGAAAGCCAACAAACGAGTTGATGGAGACTTTACTTTGAGGCAATGGGTGGCTGAAGCATTTCCGGTTGCAATTTCAGATGTCATCGATGGTCATCTTCTGAAGCAAAATAACTGTGGAACGATTTCAGATCATGTTGCTGAAGCCCATCTTCTGCAGCAAAATAACAGCAAAAATGTTCAAAATGAGCTCTTGTCATGATCATGGAGACTGGGTTGTCATGTTCAAGGAATTCACCAACTGAGAGAATGGACATGAGGGAGGTGGTTGCTAGGCTTAAAACGATACGACGGAAGGCTTCCCCTTTGGAAGATTGACAAAAATAAACCAATCCTTTACATTTATTTGGAAAAACAAGGGATCTGCTTTTGCTTCTGACTTATTATTGTGTTTCCCAACATCCTGCTATAAAAACTTACTTTTAGCAAAATGCGAGTAAAACAGTAAATGTTCTTCCACAATTGGTGACAAAGTTAACATCTATTGGCTAACGCACTTCCCCTTTTCTTTAACCTTATATGTCTTATAAAGTAGGAATTAGCCTTCCACTAGCTGCTATGTTAACAAATCGGTTGTGGTATATGTATCAATTCACATCCTTGTTGGATCCCACTAGAACATTGGACTCCCATTCTCATTAGCCTTCCACTACCTGCTTGCTCCAAATTTCTGCACCAAAAATGGATCCAAAATCAGGTCAAGTGGTAAACTTATTAAATCTATTTACATACCTAATCAAAGTGGAATCGCAAAACCAAATTAGTGATGTTTCATTACGATGGTCGGGTTGACAATGGGACTTGGGTCGAAATCCAACCAGATCGAGTCCAAGATCCAGAATGGAGAATTCCTAGTGCCACCAGGAAGCATCTGGCAACTCACAACAATACAACTAACTTTTGTTATTATAACAGCCACACAGTTGTTCCATGATAAACTACTATATATATAAAATTAGTACCTTTTAAACGAACATTTACGCTCGCCTATGCTTTCTAGCCTAATTATTGTATAATTAAGTAAAAGCAACATCGATTTTAATCTCTTATGCTTTCATGTATTAATAATAAGGCATAACTGGTTGGGACATAGTTAACCACGTATTTATGTTATTTAGTATTGTCACAGTGGCCGATAATGAAAATTAATGAGCTAATTAATTTGTTTATGTGGAAACTACTTTTAGTCATTTCATCTTAATAATTATACGTAAGCTATATAGTAACTAGTAAAAGTTTACTTAATCAACAGTGCAAATATTTTGTTTTTCTTCTTATCCCCATATATTAGATAAACTTTCAAATGTTCCTGTCAACTTATTTGGAAAAATAAGTGCCTTCACCGTTTATATTAACATAAAACCACAAGGATATAGACCTTGCCATCCCACAGTAATCAATTCACTTTCTTTTGAAACAGGAAAAGCTGGAACATAACTTGTTCATGGTTTCACTTCTCTTCATGAGCACACACTAAACCTTAACTTCATGAGCCGGAGTAGTTGACTAGTGCCCAAATTCTTTGGGATTGGATAGGGCAGTGCAGTTAGTCAAGCTAACTCAAGCGAGACTCGATCTTGTTCAGTTATGATCAATTTGATAACGCAAGTTCATAAAGGAGTCCAGTTCGAGTTACATGAATTTGACTCTATTTTCTTTAATTTGGCTTTTTTTTTATAATTTTCAAATTTAAGACAAAGAAATTGAAGGAAAAGTTGGTAAAAGAACTTAAATAAGCCAAAGCCAAGCCACGATTTGGTCTATTGAGTCAACCTTTTGCTGATATTGTACAGCTCGAGTCGAGCTCAAGCCACGATTTTGGTCTATCGAGTCAACCTTTTGCTTATTTTAAACAGCTTGACTCGAGCTTGAGCCCAGCAACGGCTCCATGTGTGCAGCCAGAGGACTAGTCCTTCTGAGTTGGCCACAGAACTGAAGCATTTATTGTAAATGATGTCTCGGCCCATTCGAACCGATTCAGGCTGATTCTAGTAGCATCAATCATCTGCTAAGTGGGAATAGTTCCGCTGTTAATGTTCAACAGGCCCTTCCACTATTTGCAGTGTACTCAACTTCAATTAAAAAAAAATAGAATTTTTTTTTAAAAAAAAAAACCAGAGTTGAAAACTGGCAAAAAGAGCATGATATTGAAAATATGTTTGCCAAGGTAAGACAAAATCTTGTTGATGTAATCTATTGCACCAATTAAGGCATTCAATGTGGAGATAAGAAGACCGTGCTGAAAACAGAAAATCTGAAAATAAGAAAGCGATATGTCGCATTTCTTTCAAGAGAGTAGGCTTATAACACAACCGTGTGATATGGGCTGGTCGGCAGACAAAAAACACATTAAAAAAAAAGCATTAAGTGTGTGAAAAATAAGTCAGCCTAATAAAAAGAAAAAAACTGCCATTTCATTTTTGAAAAAAAAAATGCAATAGCAAAAAAACGCATTTTTCTGCATTATTCTCATTTTCCCTTTTTTTTCACTTTAGGCATTTTTTCACTCTTTTTTATTGTCAAACTGCTTGTTTCCACTTTCCAATTCTTATTTATTTCTTATCTATTTTTTTAATGTTGCCTTATTAGTTTCTCATTTATTCGACTTTTCTCTGACTTTTAAGTTTTTTTAATTTGTTCTAAAAATGTACCATATTTTTCCATTATATTTATCTTTAACTTCGTGAGCCAGAGTAGTCGAGTAGTCAAGCTAACTCAAACTCAACTCGAACTTGTTCAGTTATGCTTGATTTGAAAACTCAAGTTTATAAGGGAGTCAAGTTCAAGTTATTTTCCCATTATATTTATCTTTAACTTCGTGAGCCAGAGTAGTCGAGTAGTCAAGCTAACTCAAGCTCAACTCGAACTTGTTCAGTTACGCTTGATTTGAAAACTCAAGTTTATAAGGGAGTCAAGAGGGAATGGATCTCGCGAGACATATCATCCTAAAACAAAAAATGTGGCTGCATTTTACCCAAGTGCAATGACTTGAAAGGAATGGATCTCGCGAGACATATCATTGATTGATTGGAACTGGAACTTGCTTGATGACAGGTGTGCATCCTTATCTATACTGGTGATTTAGTGGTTGTTATATGTGCCCTACAGCGGTGATTTCGTCGCCGCTAAATCCATGTATACCAGTGATGTTTAACATCGCTTCAAGTCTTCACCGCTGTAGACCCACAACGGTAGTTTTTGCCACCGTATATCTTGCCCTAACCAGTATCGGAGACATTGAGAGCCCACCCGCTTCAGCTGCATGCTTATCTTATAGCTCAAGTGTCCCTCCCTATTTGTTTTATGATTAACACTTGTATCTTTTCTACAAGTTAGCTATGTTTTTATTTTAATTTACTTTTCTCTCAACAATATGGTAGAATATAACTAATGTTGGATTTTAACAAAGGTTGTATGTCAAATTAAACCATGTCAAGTTTAATGAATTTATTTTACTTCTAACGGTTCGATGAAAAAGTGCCTCGCAAGTGTGTTGCTTAAATAAATGAAAGCATTGTTTTTTTTTTCATCTGCCATACTTGCAAGTTATTAAATATTTCACAATCTTTGATGGAAAATTATTGGTAACAACAAAATTAATTTTCTATCAGCACACAAACTAGCAGACAGTTTTAACCTTCATTTCTGACTTTGACATGAGATAATAAAGCTTTTTGCTTCCTTTTCTTTTCTTTAAATTTTTGTCATAATCTTTGTGGGCATTATATGCTAAAACTTATGTGTCACAACTTGTTGCTTTGCTAGTTTTGGCTTGATATAAATGAAATTGGGCAACCCATTAACATTTGACATGCACAAAAAGTGCATGGTAATAATACTAAGTCTATGACGATAACTCAAAAGCAAGCAACCAATCAATACTAAAATAACATAAGATATTTACCTCGAGTAGAGAATAAAAGACTTGACGTAATTAGGCCTTTGACGGGGATTCAAATACACTCTAACAAGCCCCATTGCCTCCTACATCTTGAAAAGCAACATATCTAACTAGAGCTGCAACAAAAAAATAGCAAGTAATTTATGATTGTGACAAAGAACACCTTGCTCATGGAGAACATGAAAAAACAATGGACAATTAGACATTTAAAAAACTGATACAAATACCTCCAAGTTGTAACTGGTTCAGTAGTTTGTCAAAATCATCAATATCAATAAATGCTGATTTTGTTGTAGACATAGGCTCCCTTCATGTATTTTAGATTCCCTCCATGGACATCAATAAAATTGTCAACAGTCACATGAAGACAAAAAAAAGGTATTTTAAAGGCATACCACAACTACAACATGTTTGACAGTTCTCTTAACTATTATAAATTGTTCAAATATATTAAAGGACAACTGAAAGAACCAAAAAAAAAGAAAGGAACATGTATCTACCAACATTATGGATCTTACAGAGATTTTCGTAGCAAAGTTTCTTATATGTGCAAGTTCAAGTCACACTGCTGTTAAAATAGATTCCACCACTCTTTCTTTTTGAAATAGAATAGCAATGAGAATAAAAAGCATAGTCAAGGAGGGCTTTCCTTTTCTTTAAGTCCATATACAATTTTCATGGTTTATGGCATAGGTTAAAACAAAAAATAACTTGCCAAAACCAACAACCAATGGTATTTAATCAACCTGAAACACTGAATTATAGCAATAGTAAGTTTAAGATTTATCCTATCCTAAAAATCCACGTTGAAGTAACATACCAACTTTACAATATTGAGTTAACGTTCTATACATGTGGTTCTATGTGTCCATGATCGTTTGGCTGAGCTTGGCCATGCATCGGTTTTAGGGATTCATACTGAGCTAAATGAGTATAACAATTCCAATCTAGTCAAGCAACTAATGTAAGAAGTGAAGACAGAGGTTGTATAAATGAAAATAACATTTTCTCTCCAAAATAAGAGATAATAAGCTTAATGTATGAACATAATGTCCATGCTCTCATATGTAAATATATATATATATATGTTGATTATTGGCAATCAAGCATCTGTTCCAAGAGGAACAGATGCACCTGGTTGCAAGAACATTCGAACCAGATGTTTCTGTTCATGCTGCACATGGAATAGGAACCAGACGCAATTATGGCAACAGTTCTTATTCTAGAACAATTATTCCAAGGGTAACACCAAAATAAATACCCTCATGGTCACTTTGAGCTAGATAGTCAGAAGACTTAGAACTAAAGTCTTAAAAAACTTATATGCAAACCCTATATTACATCCCAGAACACAAAAGTCAGATTCCTTTACGTCCAAAGACTTCTCTCACGCTATACGGAACAAGCAGAAGGCTTATGCTTTAGCAAGCAGCATAAGCGAAAGAGTTGGCTACTTTACCGATCCCTATTTTGCTAAAATAACAGGAAACATAGAAAGAAAATGATTGGAACCTTTCAAGCGCGAGGACATACAGAGGATCTGTCATGCATGACCACTTGACTATATGTAGCTTCGAAGAGATTTTGGCAAGTCAATCCGTATCATGCAGGAGCAAACATGTGTGTGTAGTATCTCAATGACACCGTAAGATTGTAGTAACCTTAATCAAATCAGACCCTACGTGCTAAAAATAATAATAAAAAATTATATTCCAATAAAGACTAACGTACTTCTCTTCAAGTGCATTAATCCTTAAAAAGAAATTTAAGACTTTCAGTTTGACATGACTCAGGTCCCACTGAAAGTGCAAAAATATAGTGTTCTGTGTTTGAATGAGAGCGCCAAATGGAGTTTAATTTTTACCATAAATTAAGGATTCAAGTTTAATCTTTAACTTAAATTAGAATTCTTCTGAACTCGTTAAAATGAAAATATAAATATGAAAGGCTATGGCCAAATTCTGGGCACAGCCTAAATTGATCTTGGTCTTCAGGGAAGGGAAAATTTGAAAATAGAAATGTAGAACAGATGCATGGACAGCAAAGAATATTCTCATTAATAGAAGTGGGGATATAGAAGCTATATAATAACTAAAAAGAGTAAAAGCTTCATAATCAGTCTATCGTCTCCCCAGATTCCTTTCTATTGGTGGAGAAAGAGCATGAAAAAAAAGAGGATGGGGTGTTGGATAACCAATCACTGTAGCCTAAGTGAATTGTATGGAACGGTTAAGCCTTGGCCAACACCTGAATTGAGTGTAACCATTCAGCACCTGTGGCTGTGGACAGGTTCGGTGGTAATGACTGGAGCAAACATGCGTGTGTAGTATCTCAATCACACCTAAAGATTGCAGTAACCTTAATCAAATGAGAACCTATGTGCAAAAAATATAATAAAAAAAAATTATATTCAATAAAGATTGATGTATTTCTCTTCACATGCATTAACCCTTAAAAAGAAATTCAAGATTTTCAGTTTGTTATAACTCAGGTCCCACTGAAAGTGCAAGTATAGTGTTCTGTGTTTGACTGAGAGGACAGAGTGGAGTTTAATTTTTACTGCATCTTAAGTATTCAAGCCAAGTTTAATCTTTAACTCAGATTAGAATTCTTCTGAACTCATTAAAAGGAAAATGGAAATATGAAAGGCTACGGCCAAATTATGGGCACAGCCTAAATTAATCTCAGTCTTCAAGGGAGGGGAAATTCGAAAATAGAAATGTAGAAGAGATGCCTGGACAACAAAAAATATTCTTATTAATAGAAGTGGGGATGTAGAAGCTACAGAATAACTAAAAGGAGTAAAAGCTTCATAATAAGTCTATCCTCTCCTCACATTCTTTTCTATTGGTGGGAAAAGAGCATGAAAAAAGAGAGGGCAGGGTGTTGGATAACCAATCACTGTAGCCTGAGTGAATTGTATGGAATGGTTAAGCCTTGGCCAACACCATAATCGAGTGTAACCATTCGACACCTGTGGCTGTGGCCAGGTTTGGTGGTGATGGCTGGAGAAGGGACCAGGGTTGAGTGGCTCTGGTTCGCCTAAATGAGCCCACAAAATTTGGCCTGTCTGATTTTGATGATGAGAAGGAGTTGGGTAATTCTTTGCATCCACCAAAACAAAAAGAAGCTCAACAAAATCAAATATGCCCCTTGCACCACCTTCGAACAAGACGTCATACTTATGTCAGGGCTTCATCTTCGAACAAGGCGTCATAACAGCTGATGAACTGAAAATGAAAATACATACGTGTCTAATGGCAAGCATAAGGGCATAGCAAGTGCTGAACTGGAAATCAGTAACTAATGACATTGACGACAGAAAATTCCAAAGACGTTAGCACATACATAAGATTTAGTTGTTAAATTTTGCAATTACTAAATGAATAATATTCAAAATAATGGAAGAAAGCAATTGACTTGCTGTTTTCAATGTCTACATCAAAAATTGTAATGCAGTTTTGTCTCCAACTTGCAATAAAGGTCCACTACATCATTAAAATATGTAAACTAACAACTACTCTGAGTGTGCATCAACAGTAACGAAAGGATGTCAAAAAGAGGGGATCCATTTCAGCCATCTGGTTAAGAAGAAACATGCATAATTAAGGCACTCTAATTCCAAAATACACAAATGTTTGGCATGGCATGCAGAAATGCAGTCTGAGATCTTCCTCGGGTTGTCTTCCTTTAAAAGTAATCATTGGTGTTTGCCCATGGGCTGCCATCTCTTTGAAACGTTTTGATTCTAGAAGATACCAGGTATGTGTTTTAGGCTTTTAGCACTCCTTTCAGACAGCAAAAATATAAACTGCATTGTGCAGATAAAGATACCATGCATAAGCCCATTTCCTGATGTTTCATGATGTTTCATCAAGCCTTATAGCTTTCTTGAATCAAACTGAACTCCCCAGTGGCAACATTCTATGAAGGGGATTTGCTGATCAACTTGCAATAAAACAAAAAAATAGGAATCAACTTGTTGATCATGTTTGCAATAAATTAATGAGAGTTCCCCCACTCAGATGCCTTTCATTGGAACTTGCTGATCATGCCTTAACTAAGAATCCTCCCAAGACCGTTACATTTCATCTACCCTGAATCCAATCGAGTCGAATCAAATCACTGAGTTCAAAAATCTAAACTATTTGATGCAAATGTTAAAGACACAAGAAAATGCATACTGAAGTGAATGTGCACTTTCCTTTATTATGGCCCATACCAGCAACCAACTTAAAAGAGTTAGAAGCATAGCAGAAAATCAATTTCATGCTGGTAATCTCGAAGAAACCCATTACTAATCTGTGTGTGGAGAGAAAGAGAGATCGGGAGAGATCTGTACTTGGGAAGCATGCACTACCCATTACTAATATGCATGCGGAGAGAGAGAGAGAGATCTGTACTTGGGAAACATGCACCTTCCCTTTATGGTCTATAATAACAGCCAACTTGTAAGAATTAGAAGCATAGCAGAAAAGCAAATTCATGCTAATAATCTCGAAGACACCCATTACTAATATGCATGTGTGTGTGTGAGAGAGAGAGAGAGAGGGAGAGAGAGGCCTTCTGTTTTTACTAAGAAATGATTATTGATGTCTGCAAGGTATCACTCATTCCAGATGTTTAGGTGAAAGGAAAAAGGAACATAGAAAGCTTTAGTCTATATTGTGAATAAGATTGGGTTTATCCGAACATTAGATATTTGAGTTGGGGAACAACTAAAATTTATTAGTTTGACTGAGGATTTGCTCTACGTTTTTTCGACTCTTTCTATAAAGTGTGTCATCAAATCAAATTTAATTTTCTTGAGAATTTATTTTATGGACATTGGACAAAGATGATGGAAGTTATAACTACCCTATGATGTATGCATGTGCATGTACTATTTACCATACATTGATATGACTGTGAACTATATTCTAAAAGATAGTGCATTGAAGCTTTTATGTTGCATGCCATGAAAGAGATGTCACTTATGGGATTGTTCTGTGATTGAGTCTTATCTTACAGGGCAGAGGTAGCTATGAAGATCGTTCTGATATACTCCGTCTTATTGTAGACCTTGTGGAGGCAAGCTGCTATGCTGACAGCCCGGAATGGAGGTTAACATGATTCTGAACCTTAAAGTGAAAATTTAACTAGCTTAGCAATAGCCACTTCTCATGAAAAGCTCTTAGTTCAATTATGAATAGTTTAAGTCATTTTATCCTATCTAAGCTGCATTTTCTCTCCAGTGTTGATGAACAAGTTGCCAAAGATATTCAACTCTTAGATTCTATTGCTGAAAAACAAACACAGATATTTTCTGAAGAGTGCAAGCTGTTTCCAGCAGATGTTCAGATCCAATCGCTGTATCCTCTGTAAGTGTTTACCTATAAACACTAGAATGAGTTCATAAGTATACTTGTGGTTTTCTTTTGTATTAACTGTCTGGTATGTATCTAAAACATTTTCTTATTCAGTAAACAAGAAAACAGTAAAATCTTTTGTTTGGAACAACACCAACATAAAAAAGAATGGCTTTCTCTTCAGAAATGAGAGATTCCATCCACAGGACAGAAGAAAGGCAGAGCTTGATGAGTCTGTTCCGGCTCCAAGCTTTTTCAAAGAAAAAGACAGGAACATTCAATTGTTGAGCTAATTGATAAGCACGAGTTAAGAAGTTAATGCATTTGCAAAGAAACCAGTGAACTAATAAATGTACAAACTTAACGATATCAATCTCTTCAACAAGAAACCCTCACAAAAGAAAAGGGGGATAGAGAAACAGACTGGACTTTCTACATGGAAGCCTCCAGGAAAAAAAAAATTCTTTCACAATAGATGCCAAAATAGAAAGAGGGATTTCCAAAAATTCAGCGAGAAACGAAAAAAAAAACTAAATACTATTCACCATTCATGTTCAAACACTAACCTTTCCACGAAAGCCTTGTAGACCTGCTCACAGAGTAACAATCGAGCCTAAAATTGTTGCCGCGGAGAGGAAAAGACATATTCTTGCGGTACGGTAACACGGCGAGCCAAAATCAGTGTTTCCGGACGCAGAAGCCACTGCACAAATGACAGATGAAGAGACAGAGGGCTTCTTCTTCAGCAAGGGTGAGAGAGACGAGGACGGGATCAGGAGAGTGAGAGGGCGAGAGAGACAAAGAGGGGAACAAGAGAGTGAGTGGGCGAGAGAGACGACAAGGGAGCAGGAGAGTGAGAGGGCGAGAGAGACGACGACCAGCAGGCAGAACGGAGGCGACAGAGGCAGCTGCGGGCCTGCGGCAGGAGGGAAAGGGAGGCGATGCGTGGGTGCCCTAAATGGCAGAAAAATAAAACCGGCAAAATGTTTCCACCTCTCGCGGTGGAAACATTTTCTGAAAAAAAAATATCCGGAAATGTGTTTGTCATAATTTTCATTCCACCTTAGACGGAATGAGAAAAATTTTGAATATTTGAAATTTTTCTCCATGGCTACAGGATATTGCCAGGCCATCAAACGGCCCCTAGAGTTTTCTTCGGAACCCCAATCTCTGTTCTGCGATTTTTCTTGCCATTTTCTTTTGTCATATTTAGGAATGCCTAATTTTGAAGCATACTAAGAAATATTGCACGCTTTTCGACTTTTAAGAACCAAAAGTCCAACTGATGATTCCCTATGCAATCCATCTCCGGCAGTTCATAAAGGTAGCTTTCCAAGATAAGGAATGGTATACTCTCTATGACTGCCTTTCCAACCAATTTATACGGCAACCATCTACATTATCCATTTATACATGAGTGGGATTTTTTATACATCGTTTTCTGCATTGGGGGCATTTGTTTGATCTCAAATATGAATTAGTCCACATTTTGCACAATAAATAAACATGTGTAAACATTTAATGGGTAACCTTTTTCATCGAATAGAAGACTTTTTTTTTGTTTTCTATTGGTCATTGTCTAAGTAAACAGCAGAAAGAAACCAAAAAGCTTCTTGTCTTTGTCTTTTTCTTTTCTTTTCTAGGTTCCTTCATATGATAGGCAATGATCAAACCTCTTCAAATGTTAATTCAGACTTTTGATATGTGATTCTTTATGTGCATATATATTTTATTTCACCAATTTAATTTATATAAGTGAAATGAGTTGAATTTTTTTCATTTTTCGTTTTTTAAATATATTTTTAATTTTTAACGGGGAATTCCATTTTCTCACTTTTTTTTTTGCATTTTTTCGAAAATAATGCACTTTTTGTATACACACACAAAAGGACGCAGTGGCATCATCAATATCCTAGGTGAGAAAACATGCGTTGCATCAGTAGGAGTTGGTGTCTAGTCATAGTACTAAGTTAAATCTTGATTTATGTTTTCCAATCACTAGGCTGTTCTTATCATGCTGAACATGTCGAATCAGCCTTTGTGCACATATAACCAAACTGCTTATAGGTGAGACTTTTTTCACAAATATTCATCAGCTTTAATACCGCAGTCCTTTTTGGCCATTGGTACGGTGTCAAGGATACTTGGTGGTCTCATGAAAATGTTGCAATTCTAGTGGACTGTGCAGCATCATGAAAGTTATCTGAGCATGTCTGAATTGGAACACATTGCAAAGGTAATTGTAAGATTCCTGGCTGGCTGAATCATTTTGACCTTTTGTCTATCACATAGTGGACCTCTGTATGCATCTGGCTAGTGACTCTGGCTAACATGGGATTATATTTCTTAGCACCTAGACTGAGCAACCATTTTCTTTTGTCAAAAGAAATATGAAGATATTACTTG
The DNA here is from genome assembly GCF_008831285.2 of Nymphaea colorata. Lineage (NCBI taxonomy): Eukaryota > Viridiplantae > Streptophyta > Magnoliopsida > Nymphaeales > Nymphaeaceae > Nymphaea > Nymphaea colorata. The sequence continues at coordinate 8,399,200 of NC_045141.1, read as the reverse complement.
CGTGAACTATTTTGAGGTATAGTGCTTTTCATCATAAGCATAAAATTATTTGCAATAGAACTGCTTGAGAGCATCTTCAGAATGTGAGCGTGTGTTGGTTTGTCTTTCTTTCTTTCTTTTTTTTGTTGGGGGGTGGGGTGTTGGGTTGTGTTGGGGGGGAGAGAGAGAGACAGAGAAAATAAGACTATTTAAAAGTTTATAAGATGATAATGGTTTTGTTGTAACATGAGCCTCTTCGATGGTTTCTTCCTAATAGGTTGATCATGGTTCTGTTGTATCATGAAAATCCTTGATGCTTTCTTCCTAATAGGATGATATTGGTTCTATAGCATACTTGGTGAGCACTACAGGTAGACTTTTAGTTCATTCAGGTTGCCTTGTCATACTGGGTTAACTATGGTGGTAAAGAGTTTGAAGCAGTTGAGAACTGTGGAGGTAATCATCTACGTTGCATCAAGAAGAAAGAAGAACTTCAAAAATTACTCAACAGGAAAATAGAAGGGAAAGTTGCAAAAGAAAGCGTCTGTGTCTCTACTTTGAAATGCTTTTCCATGTTACCCCCAAATCAATGTTGTAAGAAGCATATGCCTCACACAAAAAAAAAATGCAACTCAAAGTGTTTTTTAGAAAAAATGCCTTGAGGTGCATGCATCCCTGAAGCATGCACCTCATTTAATATAGCTGTATGTCTCCATCCATGGTATGCTCCGTGCTTGAGGCATACGCCTCAGGGAAAGTGTTGAAAAAAGTAATGCTATATGTTTGTAATTTTTGAAATAAAGATAAGAACATTGTTTTTTTTCTTTACTTACTATTATATTTTGTTATGTATTATTGTTTTTATATGATGGTAAAACAATAATAGAAGATTTTCAACATGAGAGTTTTGATGATGAAGCAACTGAAGAGGAAGATGAACTTATTCAATATATGAACGGTTCAAATGATGATGAATTGTCATCCATTACAGAATATGAAAATAATGAAGATACGATTGGCCAATCGCCTACAAAAATCATTTGAACTTTGTTAAATATCACTTGATAATTACACAAATTAGTTACTTTTTTAATTTTTGTACATATACACATTTGAATATGCTTATATTATTGTCCACCAATACTTGTTATTTACTTATTCTCTTAATTGATATTATCATCTGAATTTTGTTTTTCCTAGTTTTGGTTATTTGTTTTTCAATGATAGTTCTATGACCTATTTAGGACAGGTCATGCTTCTACGCCAATTATGCAAGCACTCTTTGCACTATGCATGTTATGACATTATATTTGTTTGGACTTGGAAATTATTGTAGTTTTCTTATATTGTGTATTAGTTTTTATTGATATGTTTAGTATTGTAGTCATTTTCTTCAGTTTTGATGTTATTTTTATAAATATTATATAATTCACAAACTTGTCTGTGAAGCTACGCTTCAACTAATGCCTCAGCTCCCGTTGCCTCATGAGAGGCTGAACGTGTCGCCTCACCTTATTGCCTTTTACAACATTGCTCCAAATACCATCAAGTTGTTCCTCTTGAGAGTATGGTGCCACTTTTTCTTAGTAACTTGATCCGGTGACACCCAACTAGAAGTTTCTCTTGTTCTCCACCTTCTTCCTCTGCAATACAATATGCATGATGCCGGTAGGTGTGGTCTTGAAGTGTTTGCATGCAATTGATGTCTAGCAATGTTAAAATGACTTGTACATGACCTAAAAAATCCTTAGATGAACTATAATGGATGCCACCAGGCATGCCATCTATTTGCCCCTCCCCTGAATGGGGAGTAGCGTGAAGCCGAAAAGTTGAGATTTGGATATTAGAAAAAATTGCAAGAGAAAGGGATCCACCTACTGGTACGAGATCTAACCATGTCTCCCCGCCTTTAACATGGATAATTGGACCTAAGACTAAGCATTTCTCAAAAGTTGTACAAGTCATTCGATTGATGCATTATATATGTTTGTGCATAAGGGTTTGAAATTTGATTTTGAAGTTCATTTGAACTAAATTTTGAACAACCAACGTTTTGACCTTGTTTTAGATAAAATGATATGGATTTTAAACAAGTTATTTGAAAATCTAATTGGTTTTGACAAGTTATTTAGAAATTGAACTTGTTTTAGAAATTTGGGCAAATTCTTTTCAATTTGGCAAAATTGAAAATTGTTCAAAATGGATTCTAGTTGGCACCATTGATTTGATCTAAAAATTTGAGAGTTTAAGAAATTTGGTTGGAAATTATATTTGTAAATTGATGATTTGATTTGTAAATAGTTGAAAATTGGAGTTTTAGTTCATGAACTTGAAGTTAATATGCAATCTTGGATCAAAATTTTGAACTTAGTTTAAAGTAAATTCAAAAATGAACTTGACTTAAATAGTTGATTTAGCTTCAAAAAATGGATCAATTGATCAAATTTGAAAATTGGTTTATCAAAAGATAGGAATTTTGAATTGAAATTGTACGAAGCTCTCTTTTAGAGAAGATTGTAAATTTTTCAAGTAAAGCTTTTTTTGGAAAAATAGGGATTCCAATGTTTTATAGAAAAAAATTATGTTCCAATTATATTTGTTGGCAAGATTGATAGGATTCTTGTATTTTCTTTTCAAAACTAAGTGAGATTCCAAATTCTTTGTTGCAATATAGCTTGGTCATGTTTTGTAACTTGAATTGGTTCATTTACTTTCTAGAGATGGTGCATGTGTGTGTGAATTAGATAAGTGAACACAGGCATGAATTAAGAAAATAAACTATATGTGTGCATACATTCTTCACTCTCACTAACTCTCCTTGCATCTACACGTGTTAATTTTTTATTACAACATACATGCATTCATGAAATAAAGAGCAAATTTATATTAAATTGGATATGTAGTACAATGTCTAGGCTATACTTGGTATTGGATCAAGTATAACTACTACAATGCAGTCCATAAGCTTGACGTAGATAAATTCTTAAACTTGAATGTGAAATCTGAAAATTGAATGAAAAATCCCAGTTTTAGAACGGGAAAAACATGGAAAACCTCCAGTTCCTCATGTTAAAATGATTATAGAACAGACCATGTACTGATTTAATGGTTGCAAATTAAGAAATGTCTACTTTGGAGATCTGTCTTCAAAGTAAAATGTAATTTGATAGATTAAATCTTGAAATTGATGAAACATATATACATATTTTGAATATATACATCTATTTTATTAAACTACATGTTGGAATGCAAAACAGATCTTAGAAGCAATGTTTACTCCATATTTGGTTTTAAATCTCAAGGCTATGCAAATTAGTATAGTATGTTGAGAGAATTTGACAAAATTTCTTTTGCCGGTTTTGTGAATTTTATTTACAGGTTTTGGCTGAAATTTTGTGATGTATTAATTTGAAAACCAAACCAATTGCAAAATTGAAAAATGTGAAGTCGAAATCATGAATATCAGCCATATAAGAATCTACTTTCTACAGTGCTGATTAGGCAAGACTAGGGATTCGGTCTAATTTCATAGACATTGACAAATTAGTAGCTTCCTTTGAGCTGAAACAGTATTTTAGGATCTCCAACTTGATGTTCGAAGATTCTTTGAAATATCAAATTCTAGGATTTAAAAATACATATATATACACTCAATCAGCCTGATTTCAAATTTTTAATTCGCTAAATCTTGTAGTTTTGAGCCATCAAGATTCAATGTTGGAAGCAGTCTCCTTTACATTAGCTTAAGGATGTGACCCTTAACCTAATCTTGAAAGAATAATACCCATTTTCATGTGAGATGATATATATATATATATATATATACACACACACACACACATTCGTATATATACTTAAATGTTGCTTTTTGAATTAAAAAGATTGACTAAAGGGCCACATAACACATGAACAGTGATAGTTTGTGGCTGGGATTTTTACATCAAAGGGGTTGAAGGCATGGCTTCTAACCTCCTTGACCACCTCTCTCAAAAGAAGCTACAGAAAATTATGAGAAATATAGATTGAAATGGAAGAAGATCAGTGGATCATCTCAATCAATTATTCATTATGTAAGGGTGGATCTCATCTATAATAATGAATGTGTCCCTAATAAGCTTTTGAGAAGGGAAAATGCAGGCATTGGAACATTTAAATAAAAATTCTCTCATTTCGTGACTAACTCAACCAACCAGAAAAATGGCAGTGGCAGTGGCGTTCTGGGAGCTGTGTCAGAGGTGGAGCCTGCTCAGGAAGAGCTTGCCGGTGGTGAGGTTTTTGTGGGCGGTGATGGGGTAGCTAGCATCCCACGATTCACCAGAAAGCTCATTGGAGTGATGTGTGGGTTGCTGGAAGAGTGGCTCCTCTCATTGGGTGAAATCCACCTGTGGGTGGTAGAGATGCTACCGTGGATTGATAGCTATGGCAGTGTTTGGATGGGCAGTGGAATTCAGGCAATGGTCACTGGATTCAAGTGGGGCACTGCCCCCATACAAGTAGTTCAGAACAAGAAACGAGACAACATTAATGCAGGAATAAATGAACTTATTAAATAAGAGAGAGAACGTAGAGGGTGCCATGTTGACATGGGACAATGTGATGCTGATGTGGTGCCAAGGTGGAAGGTGTGGGGGCTAACTGGGCGCTAGGCTAGAGGCTGCACAAAGAAAGGCCAGTTTAAGGAGCTAGCACTGCATGGACTGGCTGGGGCAGTGCCTTGAGTAAGTGACTGGGAGAGGAGCACGGCCCTTGGTTTGGTTGGGCCAATAATGGCAACGTAGGTAGTCGATGGAAGAGAGTGTGTGTGTCCTAAGAAGCTAGCAGTTTGGGTCAAACCTCAGGTGGCATGTTGCTAGAGTGGCTGGTCCACGATGGCCAGCTCAGTCTGAGTCATCCTAGAAGCTGGGCTGATAGCCAAGGGCAGCAAATCAGCCCTCTAAGTGATCAAATGTGGTAAAAAAATAAAAAGGATAAATTTGGATCAGCTGGCATACCCATGCCAAGTGGCAATCGCTGGGGTCTGCTAGTGGCATCCTTGGGCACTGGCTGGTCCTACATGGCATTGGGCAGGTCGGGCGCTAGCTATTAATTGGCCAGGTTGCCTTTATGCACCCCAACTTCCCTCCCTAGTTGGCAAAGGGCGCCAAGGTGGAGGGCATTAATAGTTCCACGCAGAATTTTGGGGGTGATGTCTTGTCCACTATGGAGGAGCCAGGAGGTCGACCTCTTGAGCGCCCCATCTAGGCCAAACGGCCATATAGGTGAAGGTAATTTTGAAATTCATGAGCACGCACATGCACAATCAGTGAACTCTAATACGATGTTGTCAAAGATGGAGAGTTAAAACCATGGGAGAAACAAACATTTGTTCTCGATCAATGCTTAAACTGAAAGGGGTTGTATGGGATTCTAAATGTAAGTGAACATGAATAAATCACTCTCAATTCTAAGTCCTAATGCACACAACACTATTAAATGGTTCTGAACCAAAGCACTCTACTTAGATGTTTGCATTAATCTTTAGCAACTATTTGGATTGACATCTCACATAGTGTTCAAAATCAACTGTGATATTTTTTGCATATATGTACATTTATGCATTTGGATCTTGGTTTGGGATATGGTTCTGAGATTGAAATCATGATATCCATAGAAAATTCTAGATGATAGGTATGACATGGATCTAAGATTCAGATCAAGATCTAAATCTATAGAAAGTTTCTACAAAATGGATCTTAAGAGATTTGGATTAGAATTCTAGACAATAGTTCGTAGATCTAAGAATGTTGATGTAAGCATTGTAATTGATGCTTCAAATACCATAACATCAAGTATATCTAGCATATAGAATAAGTGCAAAATGACATTATTGCAGATGAAATTGTTGTTTAACCCTCGGGCATGGGTAAGAGATTTAAAATGAAATGACTTTTTACCCTTGCGTGAAGAATTGGACCATCTATTATGTGTTTGAAATGATTTCAAGTTGGAGCTTTGACGATTTAATAATGACAAACTTGATGACGTTAAGTATATATGACATATAATCCTAGGTTCATATAGAAAATATGGATTAGAAAAAATTGATTGGTTTACTCCTTGTGTAGATTTTGAACTCAAATAAGCATAAATCGTGGATTTGACTTTGCTTAAAGCTCTAGGAATCAAAGAAAGCCATAAACTAATGTATATGAGACATATGTCTTATGTTTGTGTAGAATAATATGGCTTAAAAGAAAATGACTGTTGTGTCCCTATGTGTAATTCTGATGCTCCGGGTGAGTTTGGCAAATCTGATTAGACCAGCCTATGTGCCTATTTCTAGATTGACTTTAGTTAAAATATTACTAAAAAACCCTCCAACATTCTTCTAAAAATCAATTTTTTTTCTAAAATTTACAAGCTGTGAATGTCATACATATAAAGAGAAACATAGAAGGTTTTCAAAAATTAGGTTATGATCGTCATCTTCACTTGTTGAGTTGCGGGCCTTAGATCAGCCATTTACTGGTAAGAATATGTTGAAAGATCAGAAAGTTTTGCTCTGAGTTAACTGAATTAAGCTTGATAGATGTTTAGAGAGTGTAGCAAGTATTATGAATGAGTTCCGGACCTTCAATACTGAATTGAACTCAAATTGGGTATGAATAAACTCAAACCCAAAAACTAAGAAAAGATAGATTCATACATGATAAATACGATTTTGGCTCAATTATAGCTCACTCTATTAGGTTGAGCTCAAATTCAGCTTAAATCCAAGAGAGAGAGAGAGAGAGAGAGAGAGAGAGAAAGAAAATGAACTTTAGGACCTTCCAAACTAAAATGAACTAAGATGGCTTCATAAATGAACTCTAACCAAACTGAAAGAAGATAGATTTATACATGATAAACATGATCCTTGCTCGGTTTCAGCTCACTCCACTAGGTTAAGCTCAAACGCCTTAAAAACAAAAAAGAGAGTGAAGTTCGGACCTTTGGAACAAATTGAACTCAAACCAAGAGGATAAATTTATAAATGATAAATATGATTCTAGTTTGGTTTGAGCTAACTCAACTCGGTTGCACTATAACTTAATTCGAACAATGCTAAATAGGGGAGAGAGTGGCCCAGTGGAAATCTGCAAATAACTTTGAAACTCAAATGTGAGCTTGGTAACTCAAAGTAAATAAATAAATGTTTTCCACTAAAGCAAACCTATCCTGAATTTGGTTAGACTTAATGGGATATAGTCGAGCTAAAAATTGTAGTTCTCGATTCTGGTAAGCTGACTTATACGGAAAGCTGACTTAAACTGGTAAAAATGGTTGGTGAGATGACCTTAACTACTCTTAGAGACTTGTAGAGCTAAGAATTACCCGATTTATGTTTGTAGGACAAAATGGTCATTTGACATGGTTGCGACAACTTAGGTGATCCAGTCTAGGTATTAGATGTCTAAATAGGGTAAGTTTGACCCTGGTTTTCTATGGTGGGCTCCTACATTTGAAATCATTTTTTTAAAGCACAGTTCAAAACCTCCATGTATGAGGTAAAATGGTCATTTGGTCATGGTGAAAATTTTTGAGAGTTAAAAAGACTTCCTGAGGTGCTTTTGAGGTTCAACTTGTGGGCATGCCAAATTTCACTAAAAGGTTACTCAATTTGCCTTTGGAAAATCACATTTTCAAAAATTGACTAAATTGTATTTGAACATGTAAATGGAATGGTAAGGGTATAATGGGAAACAGAGATTTTGAGCTTGTGTAGGAGCACTAAGCACACTGGTACTCTCATTAAGTGACATTTTAATCAATCTGTGTTCTCAAATTGAAAATTGGCATTCCATATCTCTCAAAAATCAGCTCAAAAGTTACTATGACAATGTCTAGATATGAACACTCCATGAAAGACTGAAAATCTTCAATGTGTGCTCAATCTAAAACAGAATTACTGAATTGAAAGCAACAATAGTCAGTTCATGCATTAAGAATCTGATCGTAACTCAATTTGGTCTAACTCACTCGAATGAGTGGAAAATGATGATCATACATGAGGAAATGGGAAAAACAAGGTGTCATTTCTTAAAATGATTGTCCTAACACTAGAATTGAGACTTCAAAAATGGAAATGGAGCTGGAGATAATATGTTTATGCTGAGGAGATCTTATCGTGGGTCTAGTCAAGTCTGCATGTGTTTTGATGGCAACAAATGATTCAAAAATGAGGGAAATTACCTAGTTCTAGATCATTTCTGACCAAATGTAAGCTAATAAACTTGGTTGGGTGTTCCCATTGACTTATACAAATGGAAATAACCCCAATTGCTTAGTAATACAATTCTCAGGACTTCCATAGTTATTTGCAAAGCCAGAGAAAATGGATACAATGAGTTGAACGGGAGCAAAATGTTCATTTTCTATGTGATGATGACTTGAGTGATATGGGTAATGGAGTTAGATACCTATGATGTATGATTTGCTTTGGTGTAGTTCATGGCCCGTATATTTGAAATTCTTTTGGAAGAATCAGTTAAATATCCCATTCAAGAAGGGTAAAATAGTCATTTTTAACCAACTCTTAGCACAGTTTTGTTCATGCTATAGAAAGGCTATAAACTAGGACAATTGGTATAACTAATGGCCAATTAGACAACACCCAGAGAACCAATAGTAGGTTCATTTGGGGTGATTCAACAGATGGGAGGCATGATCATGCAGTGAGGTGGTTCTCCCTGTGCTTACCTTTACAGGAGGATGGGGCAGGTTTGAAAGATTTGAGTTGCCTTAATAATGCTTGGATGTTCTAGTTGACACTCAAGGCCAAGTTAATGGGCTCCTTATGGTGCTACTTGTGTTGACAGAAGTATTTGTGCAACTTGGTTGCTGGTCTCATGTGGGGATGGGAGGAAATTTCTCATCTTGTCTCTTAGAAAGTGATTAACGTCTGACCAGATCAGTTCGGTTGGGGTCTGCTGTGCTAATTTTTTCAATGTTTGGAACCTCCAACATCTGTGAACTATAAGCAGAAGCTGGTGGGGGTGATTCACTCGTAGAATTCTTGGGATGTGGAAGGTTTTTGGTCTTTGGATTCCTTTACCCATGAGGAGTGTTCATTTGGTAACAAATAGAGACACTTTGTTATGGTCTGATTCGGTTGTGAGTAGTGAAAGTCTCGCATCGCTGCATTGATTTGCATTCTTCTGTTGAATGGTCGACTCCTTAAAGTTGTCCATGTTGTTTACTTTTTCTGTACATTCTTTTAATTCTGTTGAACAAATTGAGAGACTGCTCCTCCCAGCCGTTTATTAAGCAAAGCAATTTTGAGCTCATATTTGAATCTAGGTTCCATTTGATAGTTTCAGATCTAAGAATCCGGAGTTGATTTTTAATACTTGGATATTAGATCCAAGGATTTGAAAAATGTGGTTTCCAGTATGGGTGAACATGAAACCGCTCGCCTTCTATATTGCACAACTCGAGCTCGAATCAAGTTATATAATGTCAACTCGAGCTCGGCTCAATCAAGCGTGTCAGAGCTCGAGCTCATTTAACTAGTATATAAGTGTGTCGTTTATATGCTATGGTAAAATGTGGCAGCAAGCATGCTGCTAATATGGAAGAGATGAAGCAGACTATATGCAGAAGAAATCATATGAGATATTTGGATTTTAAGTTTTGGGTTTTCAAGGAACTCTCGCTCATGCTCAGCGCTGAATGAAGGTTTCAGATCGCTTGCTGGAACAAGGGCTTCATGAACCTGAAAGCCCTCGCTCCAGCGCCACCCTTTGCTGAGCGAGGGTTTCTGATTAATCTGAAACCCCTTGCTGTGTGAGGTTTTCAGATTGATTTCAAACTCTTTGCTTTGCTGAGCAAGGGTTTCAACCCTCACTCATTGCGAACACGGGTGTTTCGAAACCCTCGCTTGTTGGAGCAAGGTTTTGAAGAAAGAAACCCTTGCTCCAGCGAATGAGGGTTTTAGATTCTGAAGCTCCAGTGAATGAGGGTTTCATCCCTCACTCACTGTGAGCGAAGGTGTTCTGAAACCATGTTTGTTGGAGCAAGGGTTTTGAAGAAACCCTTGCTCCAATGAGCGACCCTCGACTTAGAGTTAGAGAGAGGGAGAGGGAGAGAGAGGCGTACCTTGACAGGCTTGGCAGCAGCAAATGAGAAGGGCAATGGTGGTATTGGGTATTTGGATGAGACACTTTTCATTTGGATGAGGCATTCAAGAAGAAAGAGAAGAGAGAGAACCATGGGATGGCATGAAACGTGAAATGGAAAAAACAGAATAACTACTACTTTTGCTCGAGGCGAGTCGAGCTTAAAATATTCGAGTTCAATGAATTTGAACTCGGCTTGACTGAAAAAAGAGTTGAAAAATGAGCTCGAGTTTGGCTCGTTCGTTAAAACAGTTGGCTCAAACTCGATTTTGAGTCGAGGTTTAACGAGTTGTGCTCAGCTCGTTGTTCACCCTCTATAAACCGTGTTTGGTAATGCAAAGCTTGTATCCTCGTCCTCTCTCTCTCTCTCGACCCTGACCATGGCAGTGTCATTTTTTTTTCCCGACCTCCTCGTCATCATAAGCAAAGGGCATCTTCTATGGCTGAGCTCTCTCTTTTCAGTGGTGGTTGTTTTTTTTTTTTTTCACTGATCTCCTCTTCATCATCACAGAGGAAGGGCATCTTTTGTGGGTGAGTTCTCTCTTTTCAAGTGTCTGCAGATATACTCGGAGATGGTCAGGCAAGTCATCTCCCTCCCTCTCCCCCCCTTTATACCTCTCCCTCCCTCCCTCTCCTTCTCTCCCTCTCTGTCTGAAATCATCAACAGTGCCGATGGTTTTTATTTCTCTTTCTTGAAATCCTCAGGCTCATCAAAAGTGTTAAAGGTAGTGTCTAAAGAGGGATTGGAGCTCTCATCGCGATCGACTGAGCTTCAACATCTCTCTCTTTCTCCCTCTCAAAAAGCTATTTCTGAAACCATTGCATTCCCAACAGTTTATTTTCGTAGTGTTCTTTGGTGGAGAGAAAGGGCCATGGACTAGTTACAATTGCTTTTTGAAAGATTTTGAGAAAGGGCCATGGTAGGAGATGCGTCGATAATGTGAGATCCGCGCAAGTGATCAGATGGGGGTGGCTCGATTTCTAATCCATGGATTTCACTCCACACAGATTTGAAATTTGTGGATTAGAGATGCACGGTTTGTTTTGTCGTGGATCTTCTGAGTAGATCCAACCATGGCCGAATCTCGTCTCAATCATCATTTGTCTGGCTGAGTGCTATGAAACAAGTCTGCGGTAGTTCAAAACTATCCAAAATCACCTACTCGATTGACTGGCATAGCTTTAGTAGCTGCTTTATCTTCCTGAAGTCGTGTGGACCAGAAATTAATTAACAAATAGGAAGCAAGACCTTCCGACCCAACAGACCAATGAGACTATCCAATCCAATGGGCTTTGCGGGATGCTCATGCTGGACGCCTGACTTAACTAGAGCTCGACTTGAGCAGTAGCTCATGCAGGAAAGTTCGACACCTCTCATGCTTGACTCCAATCCAGAAGTTCTCGCGAAGAGAAGAAAATGCTGCCCTCTGTCTTTGACCAATTTGCGAAACAGAAAACCCCTCTAACGCGGCCCTTCCATGAAAACTTGTCTTGAATCTATGTCTTCAAAGCCTTTGTTTCGAAAGCCAAGCATTGGGAACCCCAATTTTGATCTTCGGAGAACGGGAGCTGTGGAGAGGTTCCAATGCAATGTTTGTTGTTTCAAGCTCTTCATCGAAGTTTCCGTCGATACATCTTTCTCTGCCAAAAGGACCTTTCTCTGACACAGGTCTCCGGTTGAGCACGTGGAATCCACTCACCATCCTTTTCCATTTGTGGAAGAGACCTGAAAACTGTTCGGTCATTTTCGCTCGGTCCTCTCGTAGCCTTGTAGCATTGGAAAGTACTGGGTAACTAGTGCTTCTTCAACCAGATCTAGGGCTGGATACCAATAATTGTATGTCACTAGTACTTTTGAAAAGACAAAACAAAATAGCAATTTTTTAGGAATTCGGGCCAGCACGAGTGATCCTCGAGTCTGTGGTTACCTCCGAACGAAGGGGCTTGAGTTCCCGAAGTCTCATGTTCTATCTTTTTCTTTTGGCAAGGTGGTGCGTGCTATCTGCTCGGGAAACGGCTATGCAATAGGTACAGGAAATCCGGTCATCCAAGCTGCAAGGGAGGGAAGATTTGATAGGCCCTTCCACCAGTTCTCCGTACCAGCTTCTTCTACATATACCACAGTTGAAGCACCTCAAGGCTCCGAGATCCAAAGTAATCAAACACAGCCTAAGGTTTCTCATGTGGATCTAATTTGAACTAAATTCCTTCTATTTTGATCAAAGTTTTGACTATGAATATGTGATGCAATTCTTGATTCACGGTAATTGGCTTCCGCACCTTTTTATAGTAATAACACAAACTTATTTGCAGATTCTTTGTTGGGGTCTTCTTTTTGCTTACGATTTCAAACTAATACAATCTTATTGCAATTTATCTAAGAACTGTGTTTTTTAATTTAAACGGCAAAATGAAGGCAGGAAGTAAAATTCCTATTTTAAAAAGTGAAATATTAGCTGAAGTCATAAAAAGTAATTTTGTGATATGAGGATCGTATTAAAACAAAGAAATCAGCTTGGCTCCCCATATTAGTGGATGTTGGATTGAAATCCATAGTTTGATAGTTTTTACGAAAAGCATGTTATTTAAAAAAATATGATGTGGTCCACTTTTAAAATTATAGAAAGGGTAGGCTTGGAAATGATTTTTTTTTGGAATTTATTTAAAGCACCAAAAGAGTTTTTTCTTTGAAAATGCTTTGCTTTAGTTTTTTGTCAAATGAATAAAAGAACGTGTTTGACACATAATTACCAACAAACATTTGATCCAGAGAATATCTTTTAATAAATAGGCAACGACAAAATTATTTAGGAGAAATTAAATGGTGTTTTCCAAATTCTCCTGTCTTTTTACAGAATGTGATGGTGTTGGCATACTTAACACATTTTTTTCACTTTGAATCAATTCATTTTTTAGAAATAAAATTACGAATCATTTTAATTCCATATTTTTAATTTTCGTTTTTTTGATGATCCAATAAGTTATTATATCGTTGATTTTCTTTGTTCTACTTTGAAACGATTAAAATTTTAAACTATGTAAAATACATTTTGTAAAAAGTAAATTTCTATCACTTGACATGGTAAATTTAGGTCAAAGAACGTGGGTCAGTGTTATTAATTATTAATATCGTTCCACATCAGCGGATGTGTGTTGAATCGGTCATCTTGCCAATACGATGCAAGGCTAATAATTATCATGTTTCTTCTTTTTGTCGTATTTAAAATCAATGAAATTAGTTTGAATTATTCTTTAATTCAAGAATTTTAAAAATAAGGTGACAGACCGATACGTCCCATGTATTCAAAGGAACACCATCCGTGGAAAACGATTGGATATTTCAACACATGGAGCATAGGTATGGTTACCTGTTACTACCTCTAGCTACCCATTTTTATATGGATTTGGTATTTAGTGATGAAGTCAAAGTAACAATGAACCCAATAAATTGCGAGCATTATATTTGGCCTTGGGGGAAGAATAACAGCTATAAAAATCCTGCTCTGGCCAATACTGACAAAAGCATTAAGCTAAACTTTACCCAATGGCCTATACAGATGTCATTGATAATTTCCATATTGCACTTTCCATCCTTCAAGGCTACAGTAAAAGAAGAATGAAGACATTCTTACCTCAATAATTTGCAAGGAAGAAAATCCAAACATGTTAAGTCCATCAAGACTTCCAAGGAGTTGCAATGGTGGCAGGTTCTGCACTTCGAGGCCTTGTAACTTTTCTATTTCTACATTAAGCCTCTGACACACCAAGTCCCAGCACTTTCTAGGAGAAGCATGCATAAAGACTTCAGTTGGATTGTCCTCAACTGTAACCTGTCATATTACATTCACAGGTATATAAATTTCAAGAACGACCACCAAGAGTAATCAGAATAATGTTTACCTAAATAGGGTTATGGCAGTCAAAATATAGGACATGGAACTTGAAAAAGGAAGGAAAATCTTGATGAAAATCAGAGGCCTAATTAATCAGACAAATACATTCAGATTCAAGCTTCCATTGGTGTAGCCAAAAAAGAGTCGGGTTCTATCCAAACTTGGTATAATTAATGAAGGGATAAGGTTTACCTAGCAAAATTATTTATAGAATCATGGGCAGTTGGATAAATACAGAGCTGCTACTTTGAATAGTTACTCCCAATTCCAAACCTGAATACAGATTCAATAGCTTGGATGAGTCTGTGAACATGTCAAGCATTGTAACCAAGCTGGTATATGGTGCTCTCATTGTGAACATAGAAAAAGTGGTTCCCATAGATAACTCCATTAAAGCTTAAGAAGACAATGTCCACCATTTCCTTAGTGATAAGCCTTAAAAATGTGATGCCTTAATTATTTTAGCAATCAAATAAGTTGCCAGCTTACCTTAAACATGAGCCCAAGCAGTCCAACATCAAATACTTTCGAGGTATAGCTACAAATTTGTGTTGGATCAAGTATATCAAAGAACATGACACAACTCTTATATCCTACAGAAATTTGGCAACAGTGACCCTTTATCATCAACATATATTAACTCAAAAGGTGAACCAAGGACATCATTAGAGCACAAGAAAAAGATAAGCATACCTTTAGGAAATATGGCTTCCTTAGTGCACCATAGCTTTCGAGGAACAATAGAGCCAATTTCTATTGGCACAGGTTCATGCAATGACTTTTTCAATATGAAAGGTACAGGTATCCGATCCAGAGGCTGGACAGACAGCCACAGTTGAATTGGATTTGTTTTCATTCATTATAGTACATGTGCATGAAGTAGTTTCTTTGATATGCACTTTATCTAATGATTCACAAGAAGATGGATTCAAAAGCTGCAGATTCACTCCAAAGAGTTTTTTTGCTTTACCACATGCACCTTCTCAAAGACTGCCATCTATAAGAAGTGAACTGGATTTTGCATTCATTGAAACATGCTCCCAGCATGGACTATCCTCCTCTCGGGAATAAGCTATATCGATGGTTTTACGATGCTCTTTCAATTTAATGAATATTTCAACACTCAAACCTTTTTCCCCTTTAGCATTAGATACATCACTCTCAGGTGCAGACAAGCATTTTATGCTTAAATAGCCAGGTATATATCCTCAGACAATGAAAGCTGCTTTTCATTGACCTTATATATACGCCTACTTCTATCACTCTCTGCATTAGATGAACTGTTGCTTTGCAATTTCTGCTGCTTCTGGTCGTGATCAACATTCTTATCCTCCTCTCCCGAAATACATGATCCATCTGGAGTGCTCCTTTTATGCTTTAAAAGAGGTCCTTCCCTACCTAGATCGGGGAAATTTTTGCATGCATTAACCTTAGTCCCTGAACCTGAAGAAGTGTCATCCTTAATGTGTGAAGGCATTCCAAGATTCAACTCTTGATGACCGAAACCAATCTGAAATAGCTTATCAGAGTTGGTGGTTGATGGAAATTCCAAAGAATTCATAATGTGTTGTGTTGACAAGATATGAAACCATGTGGCTATTTTCTACTGAAATTGATTGAAAGGCTCCTGATGTATCACAACCATTTTCCTCAGATTTGCATGCTTCGTTCATGTCAAGGACTTTTGGACTCTTTGCACTAGAAGTTGATCCTTCCTTTGAAGGATATTTCTGTGCATTGATTTCTTGTTTTTCACTTCTGAAGAAAGGCCATCAGTTGCAATTGAGTCAACTGAATGCTCACCCAAGAAGTCCAACTTCAGGCTCTAACTTACCTGCAATCTTTGATTGTGTGGTGGCAAGAGTTCCAAAGCATGTTTCCCCTGATTTGGTGAAACTACTGCAACTTGTTTCTGGCTTCAAACAAGATGAGTTCTCAGGTGTTGTCATGGATAAACCATCAGTGGACAACTTTCCAGTTGTCCAATCATACAGAGCGGTCAGATTTCCTTCTAAAGCTTTTACAAGGGTATGCAATTCATCCAAATCGTAATGGAAGAGGAAATATCTTTTTCTTGGACCATATTAGTAGAGTAGCTTCGCATGATCTAAGCATGAGAAGCGGTTCCATGAACATTCACAACCAATCGCTGAGAGATGTGAATCACAAAAGCATAAAAAGCATTCTTGATCATCAGTCAAATCAAAGTTTGCATGCATTCTTCTGGCTTCAAAAGGTTTAGGAAGTTTCTCTCTCATTTGCTCCATCTGTACCCATGCCTAAAAGAGTAATAACAAAAAATGTTACAACTTACAATGATGAATGAGTAACTTCATGTAGCTAAAATACGTAATGCATAAACACATGATTACTTTAACTGCTTTTGTAAGAATTTCATCCTTCCTGCATGCACTTGCCCATCTCAGCCTTTCTTTGTTGCATTCCGTGAATAGCAGCAGCCTCCAAGGAGCCCTAACTGCTCTGTTAGCGGCACCGAGTAGCAATTTATCATGTGATATCGATGTTTTATGGCACTATTCATAGTGAAGTTCCACTACGCTTTGCCCATGTGGCAACCAATAATTGGAGCAATATTGACTGCCTTAGTACAGTTCAAACCACAGTTAAATCCTGAATGGTATGCCCTAGGGAAAGTAAGAACAAACTCACCAGCATGCTGAACAGTAAGACAAACGGAGACCCCTTCAGATTTTAAAACTGATGGCGACAGTTGTGTGAACGGTAGCAAAATGAGTTGTTAAAGATTAATGTTCAACCGAAAGCAAAAATAATAATCTTGAAAGCAGATTGAACCACTACAAAATGATCGATACCTCTTGGATTGTGAAGTATGTGCATTATCAAAACCTAAAAATGATAATCAACAGAACCAACTTCAGCTGGATTTATCCAAATGTCGACCAAATAAAAAAAAAAGGTCACAAAATTCTATAGAAAAAGGTATAAAGCAGAGCTAATTCTAAGCTTAACTTTGACATTAAAAAATGAAAAAAGAAAAACAAATAGGGGTTATCTTCTGTTCAACTTTGTTGTGCACAAAAATTAAATAAAATCATGTAGTGGGAAGAAAATGACAATAAGTTCAAACTTTAGCAAGCCAACCAACTTATTTTGGCTAAAAGCAAAAGGGCCATAAAAATATTTACAATGTCCATCTTGCTACTACTTGTAATAATCATGTCATTGACATATATAAAAGAAGAATGACTATACCTAAAAAAGTAATCTTAGCAAAATAGAGTTGTATAAGAATAACAAAGTTTAAAATTTATCTTAGCAAATATAGTTGCATCAGAATAACAAGATTTTAAAATTTAGAGATGTAACAAATAACTTAAATTTATTAAAGGAAAACATAGGAGTTCACATTACACTATAAACTTTCCTCAGGTGAAGAATCTTACCATAGAATGTTTTTCCCGAAGAGGGAGATTCATATAAACTTCTACATTTAATTCTTATTAAAAAAGCAATTCTAACGTCAATTTGGTACATGTCCCAACCTTTAATAGAAAAAATTTACAAGAACCCTAATTAATGTCATCTTAGTTGATGGAGAGAAGTTCTGAGTAGTCTATGACTCATCATATTATTGATTATTACCCAGGCAAGTTCATTCTAAGACTCATAGGATAAAATGAGATAGCAGCCAGGCATGTCCCATGCTGAGAAGAAAATGAGAGATATGATGTAGTTAGCAAGCTGCCTATAGGTGTACTAGACCTTTTTTTAACTCAATGGTCTTTTCAGGTCGGCTGTTGACATCTTTACTAGCTTCTTGACTTCCTGTGTAATAGATAATGACCTAAGGGGAATTAAGGTCAGTGGATTTATTACAGATGGTTGTTTAGTTAAAGAGTATAAAGACTAGGCATATCAGATTGTACATCTATCATCATAATTCTCAGCTAAAGCATCTTCTTTGTAAAGAAATACATATTCATTGTCTTCTTTAGGAACATCATCATAAATTTTTCCCTTACCAAGAAAACTATCATTAAGAAACATATACTTTGCTATTCTAGGGATAACAACAACTATATCTGTTTGATTTAGGTATATCCAAGTAAAACACAAGGATATTATAAACATCACATAAAAATGCTCAAAGAGTTTGCATCATGTGCTTGTGTTTTACTTCTACAGGCCCATTTTGTTGAGCACAACCACGTGTTTCTTGTGAACAATTTCTTCAAATTTAAGACAATTTTCAAATTGAGCTAAGATGAATTGTCCTCTAAAATAAGTTCTAAAAATTTTCAGATTTGTCTCAAACTGAGTTTTTAAAAGATTTGTGAAAATATTTGAAGAAACAAAGAAAGTCATTTCATCCTACAACTTAGTGAAAGAAGAAAGTACTTACATGTTGTCACCATGACCTTGTTTAGTGGCATGAATTTTCCACTCAAACTCACGTCGGTAGACAATACCTTTTCTTGTACTTGTTCACTAAGAAAAAATTCATGCTTTAACAGCAATTGAAAATACCTGTGATATTCCTCGGATTATTCACAAGCAATATTCAAGCTCTCATTTTGCAACCTTAGCCGGGGTTTATATAGGTGAATCCATAGATTGTCATCATTGAGGACGAACAAAAAAATAATAAAATAATGCTTCGAATCAAAGTTCAAAGAGTCACTTTTTCTTTTCTGAATTTTAGTTCCTTCAAATAATAAAAGAATGCTGTTGTCATTTATTGGCTCATTAATAGTTTATATAGCACTCCACATGTTTGCATTTTGGAAGGACTTAAGAATAGTTTCATAACAAAGTTTTTGCCAACACTTTAGAAGTTTAGATACTCATGGGTCATTATCAACCAATTAGTAGTGTATATTTCGCCTACATCTGAGCTTATACAACTAAGCAGGAAAAAAAAAGGTATACCACTTAATATGTGCAGATCAAACCCAATGGACGTTACAAAATTTATGCTAGTTGATTTATAACATCATAACTATGAGCTTCAAACATGTTATGGACTATTTGGAACATACCCTCCATGGCAGTGGTAAATGGGCAGCAAAACTGTTACAAGACAAGATCAAATAGGCCCCCTCTTCAGATGCACCAAGGTTTTCATCCGAATTTGCTGCTATGCTCTCATAAAAGAGGGTGGCTTTTCAGTTTTTGTAGTCCTGTTTCAATGTCTCATTTGATATTTATGTTAATTCTTTACCAATGCAAAAATAGTAATTTCTTTCTCATGACAAATTTGACCAGGCATCAGCAAAATTAGGCCATAAGTCCTAACTGAAAATGCAAGATAATCAGAATTATATAAAAAAATCTAAGCAATATTTGGAGCTAGGAGAAGATTGGAGAATAAAACCTAAAGAAACATACAATTTGAAGTAAATACTAAGAAGTACAATAGGCAGTCCCAAATATAATTAAACAGATAAAAGTATTTAGCAACCAACTTGAGAATAGGTGACCATTGGCATTGAAGCCCAAGCTTGAGCATCTTAATAGCAAAAATACAAAGAAATTACATTTGAAAGGAAATAACTCCAGATTTTCATGTTATGTAAATGTTATGGATGACCAAGTAAGCATAATCCCATGAATTAAATAAAATGGTGATCCAGTTTATACATGTTTTTTATATTTTTTTCCTCTTTCATTCAGGATCATTATATGAATCTTTGAACTCCCAGTGAAAAATCTCATTTTATTTATATATTCCATTCACTTAATATCATGAAGCAGCCATAATGAAATATGATATGGAAAACTCAGGAAATGAGATAGAAAAATCAATTTCTTCTTTTTAGCTTATCAGACAGGAAATGCGAAAGGGAGTAAAACACAAGGGAAAAAGTGTTGTCCGAGTGCGAGTGCACTAAAATAAAACATTTACATTCACTTATTATTCATAAACTTCATTTAAAGAGAAATATCCATCTCAATTCAACATTAGTCTGTCTTGTTAAACTAGTTAGAAGCTAGCATGAACATATATCCAAGTATAATACATAAATGAACTTACCAGAGGCCAATCTCCAATTGAAATGTTTAAAAAAAAATAAAAATAAATTAAGAAGGAGAAAGTGAAGCACGACACAGAGAAGTACTTGATTCCTACTTTTTTGTTTTATGGCAAGTTGATCAGCAAATCCCCTTCATAGAATGTTGCCACAGGGGAGTTCAGTTTGATTCAAGAAAGCTATAAGGCTTCATGAAACATCATGGAATGGGCTTATGCATGGTATCTTTATCTGCATAATGCAGTTTGTGTTTTTGCTGTCTGAAAGGACTGCTAAAAGCCTAAAACACATACCTGGTATCTTCTAGAATCAAAAAGCTTCAAAGAGATGGTAGCCCATGGGCAAACACCGTTGATTACTTTTAAAGGAAGACAACCCGAGGAAGATCTCAGACTGCATTTCTGCTTGCCATGCCAAACATTTGTGCATTTTGGAATTAGAATGCCTCGATTATGTATGTTTATTTTTAACCGGATGGCTGAGATGTATCTCCTCTCTTTGACATCCTTCATTACTGTTGATGCATACTCAGAGTAGTTGTTAGTTTACATATTTTAATGATGTAGTGGACCTTTATTTCAAGTTGGAGACGAAACTGCATTACAATTTTTGATGTAGACATTGAAAGCAGCAAGTCAATTGCTTTCTTCCATTATTTTGAATATTATTCATTTAGTAACTGCATAATTTAACAACTAAATCTTATGTTTGTGATAATATGTTTGGAATTTGCTGTCGTCAATGTCATTAGTTACTGATTTCTAGTTCAGCACTTGCTATCCCTTATGCTTGCCATTAGACATGTATGTATTTTCATTTTCAGTTCATCAGCTGTTATGACGTCTTGTTCGAAGGTGGTGCAAGGGGCAGATTTGATTTTGTTGAGCTTCTTTTTGTTATGGTCGATGCGTACATGAAGCTACATATGTACTTGCTTCTATGGATACTCTACACATGCACTTGGCTTTGTATTTAATGTTGAAGCTCTTCTGAATACTTATGTAAATGTTTTAACACTGATGGGAATATGTATGTGTTTTATCTACTGTTGTATACTTTATAGTGAAATTCTCATATATATCCAATGAGTATGGTTCGAACATTTATGAATTGTCCATAGATGTTAATTAAAACATTTGATACTGTTTATATTTACAGTATCCAATGGAGTAGAGTAGGTGCAGTGGAGTAGCTTTCATATAGGTATTGGCGATAATGATTCTGGTGGTTTTAGTTCTCATTCTGATTTCTTTGCCGAATGGATGAAAATACATCTAGACAGACTACAGGGGAGCATGGCACCACATTCTCATCAACGTCTTTGCAATGTCAATTGCAAAATCAAGCTGGTTTTGTTCAAGGGAGAACACAGCAAACTGATGCAATCAATGATGGCCTGCAGTCATCTTCATCTTCTGTCTTTGATAGCTCTTTTGTTCTAGATCCCCAAGAGGAGGTCGTTGAGATGGACCTAAATGGTGAAACTGCTGATTTGTTGTGAAGTATAACAAGGCGAAGCGATGCACTAAGTTGGTGATGCAATGTGTTGCTAAGCGATGCATAGTGAAGCTTAAGTTTCATGGCAAAAAATAATCTAACATATTATATCAACAAAAATCATGTCAGAAATTAAAAACAAGAGCAAAAAAACCATTTTTTTTCTGGCACCAAAATCAGACATGAAGGGTGGCACTGTTTTGCTATTTGCGAGAAAGTTTCATTAGTTGTTATCAACAATTATATATAAAAGTTTGTAAAATATTTAATTCCTTATAAGTACTGCGGATGAAAAAAAACATTACTTTGGTTTATTTAAACAACATACCTATGAAAGCACCGGTTTGGTCAAATGGTTATACGTTCAATAAATTCACTAAACTCTATGATTTTTATCCAACATTTATTAACTTATACTATTTTATTCAACATAAAACCTTCAATAAATTAACACTTATCGCTTTTATCTAATTCTACCATGTAGCTGAGAAAAAAATTAAACAAAAACAATGTGAAATAGAAAAATTAAAAAAAAGTACAAGCATTAATTACAAAACAGAGGTAGAGGGAGAGATAGACATGAGCTATAGGTAGGCACTCGAGGTGCACATTTCATGCGTTGAGTTGTGTGATTCAAATAACAGTGGTGGTTATGTTATGGGTTCAGGTAATATAGCGGTGGTAAATCACCGTTATAGGTTTATAGCGGAGAAATTTCTACTGGTGGTAGAGAACACCGGTATAAATACCTTAGTGGCGAGACATTTCACTGGAATAAGTATATACGGCTGCGAACTACCTCATCGTTAGAGATCTATACCAGTTCTAACCGTTGCCGGTATTGGACTGTCCTAGTTGCGTTCATCACCTGTATAGGTTATTATGGTTAAAGAATAGCACAAACATAATTTGTACCCCAAAAGAATACATTTATAGGCTCTAGTAAATATTTCCATGCCTTTCAACCAAAAATATGTCTTAGGCAATGTGCTCCTTCTGCATCCACGCGCTAAGGGGGAACAGAACTCAGCCACGTGATGCAATGGTCAGCTGTTGACAGATTGTCGTGCCATGCTAATTAGAGATGATGGTGGCGAGGGCTGTCTATATTCTGTGGAAAGGTTGCAAGAGTTGAAGGTATGTAGAGAAGTTGCTCAAAAGAATCAGAGTCTGAAGTCAATTTGGTTCACTCGACAAGAGATTTTCTTGTATATATACAATGATGGGAGGAAGGTATTCATACTCCACCTTGTATACTGCATCATTTGTTATGTATAAAGAATCTCACCTTATAAAAGAACCTCTAGAGGACGATCTGAAAAGTTTTTGAATATCAATTTATTTTTAGTAATGTTTCTCATAACAAAAGGCTTGGATGCCCAAGATTGTCTTGTACATAGGTCTAGTTATTGTACTGCAAACATGATCATGCCTTAGTGTGCGGAATAACACTTGAGCATATTTAGGAAGAGGTTGCCAACAAACAAATGATTAGTGGTCCAACCTAGGAGTTGGGTTTCCTTTCTACTCTATGTTTCTTCTTTTGACAGCCACGCCATTGAATACAACAATGTTATTTCAATTCAAAACCAAGCTGATACCATTAGTAGTATGATGCTGTAATAAATGACAGTTTGTCATTGAGAAGAACCCCAGATGGTACATCAGCATAAGATGAGATTCTTTTGCAACGAACAAATAATGCAGTATATGGGGCGGAGTATGAATACCTTCCTACCATCATTGAATCGAACTCATCAATCCATGCACCACTTTACACACACACACACACACATATATATGTTGCTAGACAATTTAGACCGGAAAAATAATTAATGAGACCGATTAGGTTTGATGCATTTTTCTTCTGAAAAGTTACAAGTAACCATTTATTTATACAATTACCTAAAGGCACATGGCCCACTGTTTTTAAGTATGAAAAGACAATTTTACCCTAATAAAAAGAAAATACCTGAATATAAAGATTTTTATGGGTGACATCTTTTTGACAATTTCTTCGATATTTTCTTCTATTTTATAAGTATCAATATTAATAAAAAAAGGCCCAGGGTGAGTGTATGTACCAAGTGTGATTTTTTTCATTTTTTTCATAGAAATTGATCAAGATTTTAACTTTTTTCTTCAATTAATGAAGCAGGTGTTTGTCAATCATTTTATTACGTCAAACAACTTTTCAATCTTTTTAACACCCTTCGTCATACAAAGAAATTCATCTATTTGAAAAACCCTGAAAATTCTTGTCAATCAATAATGTGAATGATGATTATATATGTGGTATATTTCAAATAAACTGAGATAGGAATTGGTGCCGTTTATTTTTCTTTGTTATCTCATTTGTCCATTCTTTTTGCACCAAATATCTTACCTTTTCTGAAGGAACTGGAGCTACATCTGATGTGCTTCCATGCCTTTCTGGTTTTGAAACCTTGAAAAATTGACAGATTCCCTTTACTAGGGACATAAGATTTGTCACCAAAAAAAGGATAATGGTAACCTCACCTAACCTATAGTAATAAAAATACATGTCCTACTGAGACTTGTAACTTGCTATGCTCTTTAGTAGCAGGCCCTGACTCACCCTCCTCTAAAAGGCTGATTCATTCAGACCAACATGAGGGTCCAACCAGATTGCAT
Source organism: Nymphaea colorata (assembly GCF_008831285.2). NCBI lineage: Eukaryota > Viridiplantae > Streptophyta > Magnoliopsida > Nymphaeales > Nymphaeaceae > Nymphaea > Nymphaea colorata. Next base: position 8,375,026 of record NC_045141.1, on the reverse strand, counting down.
TGCCAGGATCCACCGAGAGTGAATTTTTTTAAGGTCAACAGTCTTGAAGTTCCTCAGTAGAGATAGGATAAAAAAAAATCAGTCTTCCATAACCTTTCATTAGTCCTAGGTACTTCTGAAACTCAGTTGCTTAATTGTGGGACGGGCACTTTAAAAGGATGTAATATTTTCTATAACAAGTCAATATTTCCCTATAAACAAGACTTATTTCATTGAAAAGTTGTAATTTGTAAAGGAACAGTTTCATAGTTGATTATTTTTATATTAACTTGGAGAAGTAGCCTTAAATGACATTATATTTTCCAGTCTACATTAAAATTGTGAAACAAACAGTTCTAAAGAAACTTCTTCAGTATTTCCTATGGACTTCTTGCTTCCATTTGCATGTGCACTGCACCTTATGTTTGCCTGTGTGACTGGTTGAGTTTCAGTTTGGGACTGCATTCTAGGATCAAGAGGTTGGAAAGGCTGAGCCGGTGGAAACATTCAGTTTTTACCTGCTAGTTAGCAGCTTTTCATTTCACATCCATTATTTTTTATATTTTCTTCCACAAGATCTTTCCTTTCTGATCTTTCGGCGGATAATAGTGTAGGGCCAAGGGTAGGATGGGCCTTCTGGTCACTTGCTCAAATTGAGTCATTAGAAAACAAGTCCTAAAAATTTTTGGGTTATTCAATTGCTTTGAATTTCTTGAGAACAGTACTTGCCATGAATTTAAAAAAGAAACACTATCAAATAATGTCGTCTTCCAACAAATTGGATTTTGAACTGGATTTTTGGCCATCTCAATTAATGTCCAAAACATGTACATCTATATGTGATTAAGTCACATTGTTTGTTAGATGTAACATTAGACTATTTGTGCGGCTGCAGATGTCCTGATGAGTATCAGAAACATGGTAAATTTGACATGGTTTAATTCGACATACAACCTTGGTTAAATCTTAAATGTTGTGGAGAAAAAAGTAAATTAAAACAAAAACATAGCTAACATGAAATATGAAAATAGAAAAAATGCAAGCGTCAATCACAAAACGGAGAGGGGGGGGGGACACTTTTGTGATAAGAGGCAGCTGAAGCGGGCGGTTGCCTGCTTGCTTAAAATAATAGTGGTAATATGTGCTTCTTTCTTTGGTACTGGTTACGACACGATTTACCAGTGGAAAAAACAACCGTTGAAGTTTTAAAGCAGTGAAGACATATATGGGTGTTAACATTTAACAATGACCAGTATACATACGATTTAACGGCGACAAAAATCCCCCGTAGGGCATATACCAGCCACAAAAATCACCGGTATGGATAAATATCCACAACTTTCTCCTAGCAAGTTCCAGTTCCAGTCAATCAAAGATATGTCTCGCGGGATCTATTCCTTACAAGTCAATGCACTAAGGGGGAAGAAAAAGCAGCCACATGTTGAAAGACATCGTTGGAAAGATGAAATCAGCCCTGAAAAATAAAGTATTATGTTGCTTTCACTGTTACAATTTCCCTCCATCAAAAGGTGTATCTATACATCAAAAAATCATGGCGATTGCCAACAAAAAAAAGAAGCCAATTTCACCTTTCATGATGTTCCCAGCTTTCATACAATGAAGAACAAAATGATATTCTTCCTTTGGTGCTTTTAATATCCGCCTTTGGATTAGTTTTACTTGTTGGCTAATTCTTTGGCTTATTTTTACAGGTGACTAATTCTTTTGTTTTATTTCTATCCAAGTATCAGACTTAAAATTAATTTTAGTTAACCAAGGAAAAACATACTCAGTTTTTGTGTTTGCAGTTTTCAATGAACATGGAATGATCCTTTTGGTTCTATGTTCTAGTTCCTTAATTTTTATGTGTGAGATTTTTCCACAAAAATCTTCACCTTAGAGGCAAAATTCCATAATCAATCCTGCATGTTGCCATATCAAGAACCCCGAGATACTTTTTTACATATATATCTCGCTTTCAGTCATTGACATTTTTGAAATTGTACTCTTCAACTTGGTTCACTTAATAGCTCATGTTGGTTGTAAGATCCAGAATACCTGTTACATATATAGCTATTAGTGAGTTACATCTTTCTACTTAAACTCATCCCCACAATCTTGATCTATATAATTTGGAGTTTGTACGGAAGCCATTAATTAGCAATTTTTCCTTTTTAGTTTTATTTTCTTGATTATATTTTCAATTTGAAGGGATAATTTCATCATTTGGGTGACTAATATTTTTTACTGCTTTGGCCTTCTTTCAGGCAGTGGGTAAGATCCTGCTCATCTGAAGGGATAATTTTGTCATTTGGGTGATTACTTCAATACTTTTGACGAGATCAAGCATCTGTTTGAAAAACAGAAGGAAAAGTTGGGTGGACATTTGGTATTTCTCAAAAGGAGTTATCTCTTATTTTTCTCATTTAATTTGTGGAGCAGTGTCTCTTAACATTGAAAACATTGTTGGTTTGGATTTTTAGATTTAAATACATTGACGTTGCCCGTAGTGATTGGGAAAACATATATACGTTACTTTTTTACAGTTCAATTAAAAAAATTATGTGTTAAACTGTTTTTAAATCCAATGTACGGGGAATTTGTGTAGTGAGATAGATCATCAATATTGATGTATACACATGCAGCTGCAATCTATAATGCAATTGTTACGTTACAAAGAATTTTATCATGAAGGAGCACGATTTGTAATGCAGCGACAGCTGCATGTATAAGAGATTCTGAACATCATCTTTACCTTACTCTGCACAACTAAAATCTTTCTTGGTTGGGTCTTGAAATTATTTTTTTACAAAGTGCGAGTCAACCAGACCCCTACTGAAACCCAAAAGGTTGTAGGATAATAATTGAAAAAATAAAAGGGTCTTCACTAGAATTGTGTACAAAACAATGGGTCAACATCAAATTTCCCAAGACAAGTATAAGTGGCTTTTTGTCGACTTCTTTTCTGTTTCCTTCTCCAATTTTATCTCTCCTCACTCTCTTGAATCTTGTTCATACTTCTATTTGTAAGGGCTTTATGTTGAGCAACAAAAAGTCCCCAGCCATCTATGGCGATCAACGAGCACACCGGAGCTTGAACAGCGGCAGTAAAACCCAACAACAACAAGTATTATTTTTTCTTTCTCTCACCCTCTCAAGTTTCTTCTACATTTCTTTCCATGAGGGTGTTCTGCTATGTCACTGGTGCATGGGGTACGGTTGCGGCTGCTGGTGCCGGTGCGATACATCTCAAAAAATTGCGGTGCGGCGGTGCAGCGAGGGTATTTATTATGGTTATTAATTTATTATTATAATATATTTATAATATCAAATTTGATAAAAAACTGAAAAAAAATTGAAATCAATAAGGTGTGGGCTGGGTGCGAATCTGGGTCGCAGACGCGACGCGAGTGCATCATCAGGGTTGCCGCACCCAGGTGACATAGGTGTTCTATGGTGAAATCAGGCCCCTCATTTTTTGTTCTTTTTTTTAACTATTTTCTCCTTTCTCATTTTTTTACTGGCGTAGAATATGCCCAATTTTTTTTTTTCTTTGGTTGCTCATGCTGCACACTGCAGGGGCTGGGGCTCATTATCAACTGACCCCTCCTGATGACAAAGAATAGCAGATTTGGCCGAAGAACAGATTCGGTGCTATGGGGTCCCTTAGTGAAATAGAGTTTAGCAGAGGGTAGTAACAGTGAACCTTTTTTATTGATTTGTGCCATTTTTCTTTTCTGTTGTTCAGGAGCGAGCAAGTAGGTCTCCGTAGTCGGTGAGCATGCAGTATTACAAGGCACTCCGAGCTCTCTAATTGGGTCCTATTATATTTGCTTACACAATTGAAGGATTTGTTTTAAGACATAGGTCAAATAAAATAGTGTTTACAACTATGTAATAAACTCTTAGAAAAATTAAAAGCAATAATATCATTTTATGAATTGGTTTTACGATAACATGTGCTTAATAAAAGGCAATAAGCAGTCAGACAAAATAGATTCTAATAATGCAAATGCAATATGCATTTTATGATATCCTAAAATAAATTTGGGTTTACAAGAATGCGATAAGAACAAAAAATCTTGCGATAACACAACCACATGATTTACTTTATGATAGACACAAGTAATATCATGCTTATAAGTAGGAAATAAGCACTCAGTAAAATTAAATGCAACAATGATACTATATGAAGTGGTTTTACGATAAAAATACATTTACAAAGAGGTCATAAATAGTAAAACAAACCACATCGCAATAAAGAAACTATAGGATTCGTTTTATTATTCATTCAAATAAAATCTTGTCTACAAAAAGAGTTTCTATCGTGAAATTTACGTGTTAAACGGAGAGGTGGGCATCAGTATGTTAACCATCATCCATATTAAGATACTATGCATAACATCACATATGTATATTTCATGATGGTCAAAACAGAATATCTTATTGCATTTCAGAACCCAGTTTTGATATACTATCTAAACAAGACATAGTGTCTCAACTGCAGGCATGTACAAATACAATTCATGCTGGCACACTGTCACTACAATATTTTTGTTTATGCCCTACGACCAATACTTTAGGATGAGAATCGTAGCGAATAACCTCTACATTTGGTCCGGACAATGAATGAGTTTTCCCACCCAAGCCATTTGCATATTTTGTGTGAACCACAGTTGTGCGATTACCTTTCCACCTTTTATCTCTCTCTTTCTCCCCTCAAACCCACCTGTTAAGTTGCAGAAGCCTAATGTAAATCTAGGATTTCCCCATTCTTTTAACCAACAAAAGATTGAATGCATGACAAAACAAGAGGGTTGGAATGATTGTGCTTTGCTCCTCTTCGTCTCGCTGCAGCGTCTTTCTTTTTACTAGCGCCTTCTAGTACTCCAGAAAGGTTAGTTGGATATGCAGTTGGAAAGTTCCTGTTTTCTATAACCACATCAATTGGAGGCTTGAGATTCTTGTTTGGACATAATGCTTAAAAAGGCAGATTATGTCGGTTGGATTTCTCTCATGCTACCCTCGTATGTGTTGATTGCTCTTCCATATCAACTTCCTTCTTGCCTTTTAGGGTCTTAGACCAAATCACCTCTCTCTCTGCCTCTATATTATCTCTCTCTTTCTCCACTCCCGATCCATCATGGTTTCCACCGGTGAGTACTCACTACAACAAATGTTGGAAACTGGAATTAGGTTGGAGCCATTAGGATCTGTTTGTAGATCCTTTCCTAAATCTCAACGTATAAAAGATGTGTTACTTGTGACAATAAAGCCCATCCCTCGCCCCCTTTCTAGTGAAAATCCACCTTCCGCTCATCCTTGTGGCCTTTGCCATTGCAGCATGCACTGATGTCAAGCATCCATCACAATCGACCGATTGTCGCTGACAGAAGAGGTGAAGAAGAAGAAAAGTTCCTCAACTCTGTCATTGCTTCCCAAATTTTTCTGCTTCAACAAAAAATCCATGATTCACCTGCTTTGTTGCCCGTTTTCTGGCATTTCTCCTTGCTCAGTTTGCTGGTTGCTCACCTCGCCATTGTCATGTTGTTGTTCATCTCCTCTGCTTGCAGCAATCAGCGAATTGCTGGTTGCTCGGATCGAATAGGAGTTTGGTTTTCGAATATTTGTCGAAAATAAGAAAAATATATGGTTAATAAAAATTTCAAGAAATATTAAAAACTAATTAGAATCTGTCCAGTCTCACTCTTAAATTGGCTATGAAATGTAATCTGCTTGCAGTCGGCTCAATTGGATGAGCATGAGAATTAGGGGATGCACAGGTGACCAACTCTTGGTAGAAGACAAAGGAAGAGCTTGAGAAATCTGGCCGCATATTAACGGGGATATGGGCTTTTTCTTTGAAATTTTTGTTTAAGGTGGCCGCATGTTAGTTGTTTTCTTTTGTGGATTAATGTCTTTGTTTCACTTTGACCCTCACATTTTGCCAACATATTCATTAGCTCCAGCATTAATGTCTGGATTTCTCATGTTTTGTTGACTTGCTTGATTGTCACATGTGACAGAAGGAACGTAGGGTTTCCTTCATCTTTTCAGTTGTTCCAATTGTGTTTTTTTTTTGTGTATTTTTTGTTGCCTTTGCTGAGAATGTAGAATCTCATGTTTGGATGATGTGACTAACGTGGATTGGTTCCTTCTCCTTTTGTTTTATCAGGCTTGGGTTCAAGAACAGGAGTTAGGAAGATGAGGTATTCTGGTTCTTTGCTTCTTTTTCTACTTTTGATTGTTTAGGATTTGGTAGTTTCCATGGGCATGGGCACATCAGCTTTTGTATCTTCCCCATTTTTATAAGACTTTTTGGGAAGCAATTGTAAATATGGTATAGAGATTGTTGGTTGACATTCATTTGACATGCAATTTCCATATCTTGCAATAAATTTAGTTGTTCAAATGTGAAGCTTCCGCCCCCTCCCTCCTTCCTCTCTCTCCTTTCATTTGATCTTTTTCTACCAAACAATGCCAACCAGAATTACCCAACGCCTTTTTATCATAAAATCAAACTCCGCTCTGTGCTCTCATTCAAACACAGAACACTATACTTGCACTTTCAGTGGGACCTGAGTTATGCCAAACTGAAAATCTTGAATTTCTTTTTAAGGATTAATGCACTTGAAGAGAAATACATCAGTCTTTATTGAATATAATTTTTTTATTATATTTTTTGCACATAGGCCCTCATTTGATTAAGGTTACTGCAATCTTTAGGTGTGATTGAGATAGTACACATGCATGTTTGCTCCAGTCATTACCACCGAACCTGTCCACAGCCACAGGTGCTGAATGGTTACACTCAATTCGGGTATTGACCAAGGCTTAACCGTTCCATACAATTCACTTAGGCTACAGTGATTGGTTATCCAACACCCCATCCTTTTTTTTTTCATGCTCTTTCCCCACCAATAGAAAGGAATCTGAGGAGACAATAGACTGATTATCAAGCTTTTACTCTTTTTAGTTATTATGTAGCTTCTATATCCCCACTTCTATTAATGAGAATATTCTTTGCTGTGCATGTATCTGTTCTACATTTCTATTTTCAAATTTCCCTTCCCTGAAGACCAAGATCAATTTAGGCTGTGCCCAGAATTTGGCCACAGCCTTTCATATTTATATTTTCATTTTAACGAGTTCAGAAGAATTCTAATCTAAGTTAAAGATTAAACTTGAATCCTTAATTTATGGTAAAAATTAAACTCCGTTTGGCGCTCTCATTCAAACACAGAACACTATATTTTGCACTTTCAGTGGGACCTGAGTCATGTCAAACTGAAAATCTTAAATTTCTTTTTAAGGATTAATGCACTAGAAGAGAAGTACGTTAGTCTTTATTGGAATATAATTTTTTATGATTATTTTTAGCACCTAGGCCCTGTTTTGATTAAGGTTACTACAATCTTCAGGTGTGATTGAGATACTACACACACGTGTTTGCTCCTGCATGATACGGATTGACTTGCCAAAATCTCTTCGAAGCTACATAGAGTCAAGTGGTCATGCATGATATGTTGATTCTCTGTATGTCCTCGTGCTTGAAAGGTTTCAATCATTTTCTTTCTATGTTTCCTGTTATTTTAGTAAATAGGGATGGGTAAAGTAGCCAACTCTTGGCTTATGCTGCTTGCTAAAGCATAAGCCTTCTGCTTGTTCCCTGTAGCGTGAGAGAAGGTTTTGGACCTAAAGAAATCTGACTTTTGTGTTCTGGGATGTAATATAGGGTATGCATATAAGTTTATTAAGACTTTAGTTCTAAGTCTTCTGACTATCTTGCTCAAAGTGACCATGAGGGTATTTATTTTGGTGTTACCCTTGGCATAATTGTTCTAGAATAAGAACTGTTGTCATAATTGCGTCTGGTTCCTATTCCATGTGCAGCATGAACAGAAACATCTTGTTCGAATGTTCTTGCAACCAGGTGCATTTGTTCCTCTTGGAACAGATGCTTGGTTGTCAATAATCAACATATATATATATATATATATATATATATTATATATATATATATAGAGAGAGAGAGAGAGAGAGAGAGATATGCATGGGTATGTGTGTATATAACTTTTTTATGTCGATATTCAATTAGCAGAATTGAACATATGGCAATTAATGAAAATAAAAACATTTCCAGTAATAATTTTTTGTTAATATTACTCATCTTTTAGTAAAATTTGTGTATGTTTTCTTCCATAAAGTACTAGCAGATCAACAGCAATCTTTATGTTGATGAATCTAAGGAATAAAATTATAAAATATATACAGATAGATTATCTATGTATACACACAAGAGGAGACACACACAAATATGCTTATGTAGCACCCATCTCTTATTGAGTGTCTATTTGCTAGGTTGAAGAGCAACAAGGGATTTTCCATCTTCATCTATATTTTGCATTCTATCTATTTCTCAATGTTGTCTGAAGTATCTATTTTTGCGGACTTGAATGTGAGCTTATGAATCTCTAACAATATGAAGTAATAGCATTCATGGTCACTGTAATGACCAGCTCTTTGTTATGAACCTCATGGTTTGGAACTTTTGACTTTAAATGATGACAAACTGCTAATTGATCTAACAACATCAGAACCATGGCTTCAATGTGTAGTTTCTGATGAGGTTCATTTCTCTTTTCAGTTTCATTGTAGTGCTCATGAGTAGTTTTATTGCTTTTCAATATTATTCTTGGATTTACACTTCATGTTTCTAGTATACTCAAAAAGTATATCACATGAGAGCATGGACATTATGTTCATACATTAAGCTTATTATCTCTTATTTTGGAGAAAAAATGTTATTTTCATTTAGACAACCTCTGTCTTCACTTCTTACATTAGTTGCTTGACTAGATTGGAATTGTTATACTCATTTAGCTCAGTATCAATCCCTAAAACCGATGCATGGCCAAGCTCAGCCAAACGATCACGGACACATAGAAACACATGTATAGAACGTTAACTCAATATTGTAAAGTTGGTATGTTACTTCAACGTGGATTCTTAGGATATGATAAATCTTAAACTTACTATTGCTATAATTCAGTGTTTCGGGTTGATCAAAGAATATTGGTTGTTGGTTTTGGCAAGGTATTTTTTGTTTCAACATTCCTTGATAATATGCCATAAAGCATGGAAATTGTATATGAACTTAAAGGAAAGGAAATCCCTCCTTGACTATGCTTTTTATTCTCATTGCTAATGTATTTCAAAAACAAGGATTGGTGGAATCTACTTTAACAGCAGTGTGACTTTAACTTGTACATATATGAACATAATGTTGGTAGATACATGTTCCTTTTTTTTTTTGGTTCTTTCAGTAGTCTTTTAATATATTCAAACAATTTATAATAGTTAAGAGACTGTCAAACATGTTGTAGTTGTGGTAAGTCTTTAAAATACCTTTTTTTTGTCTTCATGTGACTGTTGGCAGTTTTATTGATGTCCATGGAGGGAATCTAAAATACATGAAGGGAGCCTATGTCTACCACAAAATCAGCATTTATTGATATTGATGATTTTGACAAACTACTGAACCAGTTACAACTTGGAGGTATTTGTATCAGTTTTTAAAATTTCTAATTGTCGATTGTTGTTTCATGTTCTCTATGAGCAAGGTGTTCTTTGTCACAGTCATAAATTAGTTGCTATCTTTTTGTTGCAGCTCTAGTTAGATATGTTGCTTTTTAAGAGTAGGAGGCAATGGGGCTTGTTAGAGTGTATTTGAAGCCCCACGGCAAAGGCCTAATTACTTCAAGTCTTTTATTCTCTACTCGAGGTAAATGTCTTATGTTATTTTAGCATTGATTGGTTGCTTGCATTTGAGTTATCGTCATAGACTTAGTATTATTACCGTGCACTTTTTGTGTATGTCAAATGTTAAAGGTTCCCCAATTTCATTTATGTGAAGCGAGAACTAGCAAAGCAACAAGTTGTGACACATATGTTTTAGCACATAATGCCCATAAAGATTATGTCAAAAATTTAAAGAAAAGAAAAGGAAGAAAAAAGCATTATTATCTCATGTCAAAATCAGAAATGAAGGATAAAACTGTCTAAATAAATTTAGTTGTTACCAACTATTTTCCTTCAAAGCTTGTGAAATATTTAATAACTTGTAAGTATGGCAGATGAAAAAAAAGCAATACTTTCATTTATTTAGGTAACACACTTGCGAGGCACTTTTTCATCAAACCGTTAGAAGTAAAATAAATTCATTAAACTTGACATGGTTTAATTTGACATACAACCTTTGTTAAATCCAACATTAGTCAAATTCTACCATATTGTTGACAGCAAACTAAATTAAAACAAAAACATAGCTAACTTGTAGAAAAGATACAAGTGTTAATCATAAAACAGAGAGGGAGGGACACTTGAGCGATAAGATAAGCATGTAGCTGAAGCGGGCTCTCAATGTCTCCGATACTGGTTAGAGCAAGATATACGGTGGCAAAAACTACCGTTGTAGGTCTATAGCGGTGAAGACTTGAAGCAATGTTAAACATCACTGGTATACATGGATTTAGCGGCGACGAAATCACCGCTGTAGGACACATATACCAGCCATTAAATCACCAGTATAGATAAGGATGCGCACCTCTCATCGAGCAAGTTCCAGTTCCAATGAATCAAAGATATGTCTCGCGAGATCCATTCCTTACAAGTCATTGCACTTGGGGAAAATGCAGCCACATTTTTGTTTGAGGAAAGACATTGTTGGAAAGAAACCCTGAAAAGTAACATATTTTGTTGCTTTCACCATTACATTTTCCCTCTATCAAAATGTGCATATATATATCAATAAATGATGGCATGTTCAATCGAAGCACAACATTGCCAACAAAAAGAAAAGGAACTCAATGTCACCATTCAGGATGTTCCCGACTTTCATACAATGATCTACAAACTTATATTCTCTTTTGGGTGGTTTTAATATCCACCTTCGGATTAGTTTTACATGTTTGCTCATTCTTTGGCCTACTTTTACATGTTGACCAATTCTTTTGTTTTATTTTTATCCAAGTAGCAGTCTTAAAATTAATTTTAGTTAAGAAAGGAAAAATGTCCTCAGTTTTGGTGTTTGTGAATGATTCTGATAACTATATTTTCTACATCCTTAATTTTTATCTTTGAGATGTCTCCACAAAAATATTCGCCTTATGGGCAGAATTCCATAATCAATCCTGCATGTTGCCACATCAAAAACCCAGAGATACATTTTTATATATATCAGCCATTGACATTTTTGAGACCATACTCTTCAACTTGGTTCAACTTAATAGCTCATATTGGTTGTCAGTTCAGAATACCTTTTACATATATATAGCAATTAGTGAGTTACATCTTTCTACTTAAACTTATCCCCACAAACTTGGTATAGATAACTTTGGAGTTTGTACCGGAGCCATTAATTAGCCGTTTTTCCTTTTTAATTCTATTTTCTTGATAATATTTTCAATTTGATGGGATAATTTCATCATTTGGATGATTACTTTAATCCTTTTGACAAGATCAAGTGTTTGTTTGAAAAACAGAATGAAAAGTTGGACATTTGGTGTTTCAAAAGGAGTTGCCTCTTATTTTTCTCATTTAATTTGTGGAGCAGTCTTTGTAAACATTGAAAACATTATTGGTGTGGATTCTTAGATTTAAATACATTGAGATCGCACATAGTGGCTGGGAAGACATATATACGTTACGTTTTTTACGGTTTAATTTAAAAAAAAACCAAGTGTTAAACTGTTTTTAAATCGAATGTACGGCTTCTACTGGACTTTTTGTAAGTGAGATAGATCTGTATGATTGATGTATACACATGCAGCTACATTCTATAATGCAATTGTTACATTATGAAGAATTTTTTGATGGAGGAGCAGGATCTGTAATGCAAGCCGCAGCTGCATGTATAAGGGATTATAAACAAATCGTCTTTACTTTACTCTACGCAACTAAGGTCTTCCCTGATTAGATCCTGCATTTAATAATTGAAAAAAATAAAAGGGTCTTCACTGGAATTGTGTACAAAACAACAGGTCAACGTCAAATTTCCCAAAACAGGTATAAGTGGCTCTTTGTCAATTTCTTTTCCATTTCCTTCTCTCATTTAATCTCTCCTCACTCTCTTGAATCTTGTTTGTCCCCTTCTATTTTTGAGGATTTTATGTTGAGCAGCTGGAAGCATCTACTGTCACCAGCCATCTGTGGTGATCGGTGAGCAGACCAGAGCTTGAGCAGCAGCAGTAAAAGCCCAACAACAATAGGTATTACTTTTTCTTTCTCTCTCTTCCTCAGGTTTCTTCTTCATTTCTTCCTCTGAGGGTGTCCTAAGGCGAAATCCGGCGCATCATTTTTTTAGTCCTTTTTCGATCAGTTTTCCCCTTTCTTGTTTTCTTGCTGATCTAGCAGATGCCTGGATCAGTTCTTTTTTTTCTTTTTTCTTTTGTTGCTCGTACTACACCCTGTAGGAGTTCATTATCAACTGACCCCACGTGATGACATAGAAGTAGCAGATTTGGCTGAAGAAGAGATTCTGCACTCTGGGGTTATCTTCTTCCTTAGTGAAACAGAGTCCACCTGGGGATAGTAACAATGAACCTTTTTTTATTCATGTATGCCCTTTTCTGTTGTTCTGGAGAACAAAGGCTCTATGTGGCACAGGAATTGCACCTCTGGTCCTAAAATATCACATACCATGCACCATATATGAATGAATGATGGCTTCAATGAAATTTTTTATTTCAACATCCGTTCAGGAAGGCTCCAAGCCCCAAAAATGTGCTTGAGTGCTCAAAATGTGACTTATGTGTGTCATCATCATCTTGCTCAGGCATGGCTTGATGAGCGAAGGTAAAAGGTGTGCTTGAAAAAAGAAAAAAACTTTTATTCTGACGAAATCCCAGTCAAAATGATATTGTGGTTGGTAACCTCTTCTAATTTGTTTTTTCACATTGACCAATTATTCCTCACTCTATATAATCAGGTTGGCTGGTCATGCCAAGATGACAGAACCACATATTGTGGTTGGTACCTCTTCTAATTTGTCTTTTTATTAATTGTTAGTTCATGAGAATTTTTAAATAGAAAAATGTAGAAAAAGCTCAACATAGTGTTATACATATATATATTGATCAATTAGATCTGATTTACCCCTTTAATGGTACAACTCCCATACCCAAATCAAGAAAATCCTTCATTTTCTACCTAGGTATCACTTTTATTTTCATTTTCATCATCAACAACGTTGTCTTATTGCAGCTATTTACTTACCTTTGTGAGATTTTATGCTTACATTTAAAATTACTGTTTACAATTAGCAAACACTAAGGTTGCTATTATTGTACCAAAACAATTTTTAATATGCATTTATAAACAAATTTAAGAGGCCGATGCATAGATACAGCATGCCCTAAGATTGTAATCTATACTAATTTCAATAGGCAACATTGACAAGTTCATATTAAGAGATTGTAAGGTGGTCATATTACTAATGAAAGAAAATTATGTTTAATTTCAAGATCTGTTAGAAAAAGTAGTCATACTAATAAGTAATCAATTGTTGCATTTAGAAGATTAGGCTCCTAGTGCTCAGCATTGGGAGTGGTATAGAAAATTTGAGCAAGAATAATTGGTAATGCTTTTAAATATATAAAAGATTATATGAAACCTAAAAAATTTATTGAGTTCATGTAACTTGAACTGAATTTGTTTATATGCCGGAAATGGACTCTTTTAGCAAATGAGTCGAGGTTCACTGAGTTTGAGATGAGCTTGAGTTCGCTTGACTTGTTGTACATCCATATCCACTTTGACACACACAAAAATAAAATCACGTGCTTACCCATGTTCTCTCTTAGTTCCCTTATTGCTCATCCACATCATCCCAACTTATCGTATGTCTAGCTAGAAACCAAACTCAACTAAATATGTACTAAATAGGGTACAATTACTTATACAGCCCACCACATATAAGTATATATATGGTCATAACTCCTATACAGTTATGACCAAATAACATGGTTATAGGGCTATGAACCGGTTCTGATCATAATACTACATTCCAGTATGACCTATAATAACATAACACCAGTTGCCTTATATTAAATGGGATACTACTCAAAAACAGTAGTGCTATGTCTGGTAGAAAGCTTTGTCAATCCGTGAAGTTTGGATGACTTGAACAGAAATCACAATCATTTGCTGATTTATATGCAAAAAAAGGTAACTCAACTTCGGAAAGTGTAAATTTAAAGAGACACACAAGGATGATTGAGAGGCTTCTTAATTATTTGCGTGCCAAGCATTGCATGCACAAGCAAGAAGAAAGGACCAGGCTGCACACATTACCTATTGCACCAGCTTGCTGTTGCTTTGACTGAATGATGATGTTACACCTTCCAATACATACATCCTACTGTTATTATTTGGCCAAAATCGAAATTGAAATACCCAATCCTTTCCTCACCCTGAATCCTAAGAGGCAGTCCTTCAGGATGAGAAATTGCTGAGAAGTATGTCTATTCAAGATTAAGAATTGCATAAGAATCAAGCATATGAGTGTACCAAAAACCAAATTTAATTGAAGGAAGGCCAAGGAAAAAAGCAGCTCTAATCAAGTTAGACACTCTAGTATATGGAAAAATAAGAGGATGAAAAAGTCTAACATGGTCTTAGTTTCAGAAAAGTCGACAACAAAAATTTCAGTAACATACCTCTACACATTTTTTTGGCAGCACCAGGCGCCCTATCCGACCTGCATCACTAGAACTCAATGTTTTCTCAGATCAAGGGGTGATGATAGAATTTGAGCTTACGAAAGGTCAAGGATCACATGGAGGACTTGGATTCACTATAATATCAACAAATCAAGTGCAAATTTTGGAGTGAATCAATCACGCCAAGCAAATATGCTTTATGGTACAATTCTCAAACTACGTAGAAGTGGATATTCTCCTGATATTTTCTGAAGCCCCAGATTGCTGCTGGATCCTTGGCCAATATCCAGAAAGGATAGACTGATTTCTTGCCCATCCTTCGGTGCGATGCGTTGCCATGGTGGCCTGATTTTTTTGCCTCTTTAGAAAAGTCCAGTCCAGCATGAAAGCTGGAAGGATTTTCCTGTTGCAACATAGAAGGCCTCTGTTCACGTGCAGAAGATCCAGAAGGCTTGCTTGATTCCCTTGCTTCATTGTCCTTTAGAGAAGCAAACCATTGTGTTACATTTTGGCATGAACCAGATTATTCATGTTTTTTACCATAAAGAGATTTCTTGAGCTTATGATCATGTTGCTTTCAGTTTCATCGATCTTTCTTCCTTTCACATGCTTGGTATCCAGCAAGCCTCCTATATTATGTTGGACCGATGCACCTAAAGGACTCTGCACATTAATTTCTGAATTCCCAATGTCAATCTTGTTATGTGTAGGGTGCTTGAAGTCACCACCTGCTTCCTTTTCAAATACATTTTGGATCTCAACAAAGCAGGTAGATGCCTGCTCCAATTCTAGGAGTTTCTCACCTACATTTTCAGTTCTAGGATACTTCATCATTGAACATGAGTTGGAATTCCAAGCTAAGGAGTGCAAAATCCCAAGAGATTGGTATACCTGTGCAAGTCCATAATTTGGCACTGGAGACTGACTCCATTTTTTTTTTGGTATATTGATCTGTGAAACCGTCAATGGAAGGTAGAGGAGATAACCAAAAAGGCATATTTAACTGATTTGATGTTGATGTGCACCAACCTAGAGCACAGCCGAGTGTGGCCGAGGAGGCTGCCGAGGACATAGGCGGGATACTAGCTGCTATCGTAGTCATGGTCGGAAGCGCGGAGATGGCCAGTGCGGCATCAGTTGAAGCTATTGACTTTAGGCATTGTGAGGTTAACCGAGAGAAGATACAGGGAGGGCCAAGGCGTTTTGAGTGAAGTGAGGCTAATTCCATGGAAGGGACTAGGTTCAGTCAGGTCAGTGGTCATTAGAGCAAGGCTGAAGAGCAGAGGTTGCTGGTTTGGGCAGAGAAAGACTGCGTCAGCTGTAAGAGACCAAGGAAGACTGGGTGCAACCAAGAGTGCATCCGGGTCATTTTTAGTTGGCAAGAGCTCAGGCTAACCTGAGCGCGTCACGACTGGGTTCAAACCCAGACCGAGTCATTGTATTTGTTATGTTTTGGATTTGATTGAGTCAGGTCTTGTACTCGTATCAGTCCGAGACAACGGGTTAAACCCAAGACAGTCCAACTGCATATAAGTTGGAGACTGTGCCAAAACTTGTAACTTTTGGAAATTGAATCAATAAAAGAAAGTTTTTCTCTCCCGCGTGAGAAAGTTTGAGCTGCTTAAATGTGGCACCAAAAGCTTGGCCAGTGAAGGAAACTTTCCTGGAGAAGAAGATCGCCTATAGAACCAGAGGAGCCAAACCGGGAAGGCTACCAGAACTGTAGACGTTAAATACAGTGCAGAAGTAGATCCGATCACAGTGCAAGTGCTCTCCAATCCTCGAGGTGCTTAGAGGATGGAATCGGAAGAAGGATCACTCAGTTGCGCAGTAGATTGTAGCTCATCTGAGGAATTTCTGAACTAGACGTCAACAGCCAGAGGAACTTCTCAATCGGTAAGAAATCCTTCTCTATGGATATTCTACCATGAGAACTTTCTGTTTACCCGATCAGAAGTGGAGAGGATGCTGACGTTGTGTAATCACCTCAAATTTTTCTAAAAGATTATGATGTTTTATCGATGGACAAGACCTATTTGCCCTTCTTTTTTACCAAAAAATCTACTTTTAGAGGGTGATTTTAGTCCTTTTTGGTGGACAAGACCAATTTGTCCTTCTTTTTGACAAAAAATCTCCTTTTTGAGGGTAATTTTAGTCTTTTTGGGTGGGCCCTTCATTTTGACAAAAAATCTCCTTTTAGATGGTGATTTTAGTCTTTTTGGGTGGACAACACCCATTTGCCCTACCTTTTGACCAAAAAATCTCCTTTTAGACGGTGATTTTAGTCGTTTTGGGTGGACAAGACTCATTTGCCCTTCCTTTTGACTAAAAAAATCTCTTTTTAGAGGGTGATTTTAGTTTTTTTAGGTCAAAAAATTCAAATTTAGGGTTTTGGCTCCAAAATATTCCATAAATACCCCTCATTTTCCCCCCTCTTAGGTAAGATTGGCCCTTGGGAAAAACTTTAGTGTATTCTCACTTGAAGACTTAGAGTTTCTCTTGAGCTCTCTCCCTCTCCATCTTCCTCTCTCCATTTTCCTCTCCAACTTGGAGCAAGCTACAACCCTCTTGGAGGTAACATCTTGAAGCTTCACTCAAAGGGGGATCTTCAAGTGAAGGTGTTCGTCTTCGTTAGGTCATTTCTCATTAGAGGTATGTAACCATTATTCCTCTCATTTCTCTTTTTTTTTTCCTTTTCTCATTTTCATCTCCCCATGGCCAAAGGAGATAGCACTCAACCTCTTTATAGAGACAAGAGGCTATGCTCAAGTGCACCGGGAGGATAAGAAGATGAAAAGATCTTGCATTTTAATAATGGCTCAAGTATTCTTGTTGTTGTTGTTCTTTCTCTTCATTAATATGTTATTATTATTATGCTATTTCTTTTTCTTGAACTTAGTCTTGTTGTTGTTTTCATTTTTTCTTCTCATCTTCATCTCCCCATGGCCAAAGGAGGTAGCACTCAACCTCTTTTTAGAGACAAGAGGCTATGCTCAAGTGCACCAGGATCATGAGAAGATGAGATGGTATTTTATTTTATGATTAAATCATGCTCTTTCAAGTATTCTTGTTGTTGTTGTTCTTTCTCTTCATTAATATCTTCTTGCTCTTTCTTCTCTTCAATATATTCTTGTTGTTGTTGTTCTTTCCCTTCATAAATATATTCTTGTTGTTATTGTTATTTCCTTTCTTCAATATAGCCTTGTTCTTGTTATTTTCTTTTCTCGTGTTCATCTTCATATGGCCAAAGGAGATGACACTCAATCTCTTTTTAGAGACAATAAGCTATGCTCAAGTGCATTGGGAGCATGAAAAGATGAGAGGATCTTTCATTTCATGATTGAATCATGTTTCCTCTTTTATTGAATATAGCATTGTCTTTCTTTCTTTATTTTCTCATCTTCATTTTTCCATGGCCAAAGGAGATAGCACTCAATCTCTTTTTAGAGACAATAGGCTATGCTCAAGTGCATTGGGAGCATAAAAAGATGAAAGGATCTTTCATTTTAATCATGTTCTTTCTTTTCATAAGCACATTCTTGTTGTTTTTTTTGCTTCCCCTTATTTCCCTCTTTTCCTTATTTCCCCATGGCCAAAGGAGATACCTTTCAATCTCTATTTTAGAGTCAAGAGGCTATACTCAAGTGCACCGGGAACATGAAAAGATGAGGTGGTATATCATTTATTAGTTACATCATGTCCTCCCTCCTAATTGAACTTTGCTCTTTCCATCATCCTCTTTCTCTCTTTTCTTCATTCAATGTTGTCTATATATTATCTATGCATAGTTGCTTGGTTTTCTACTTATATGTGAATGTATGGTGGGAATGAGAGTGTGGTTTGGGGACTCTCTATTTTCATATTAATTTTTGAGGTTGGGACTTGTCCAACCCGGGATAAACCCTCACAAAAATGCACATGTTAATATGCATTTGCATGTCATTTTGCGCTCGTTTCCTTCTTAATCATCCCATTAGGAACCCTAACGAGTGTCTCATTATGTTGCTTGTTTTCTTCCATACCCAACGGTGGAAGAAATATATCCCTTACAACAAATTAAATAATAACATTTTCAAAAGGAACCTTCTAACATGGCCTTAGGGACTTAGCTTAGACTCTTGCATGAGTCCAAGCTCCCCTCCGGCCCACATTAAACTTGAAGTTGGTAATTTTAAGTTATTCCTTGATTTCTAATCTTGTGAAGGTATGGATGTATACACATGTTATATACATCTATACCAACATGATGACCCCCCATCTTTATCTCTCTATGCTTTCACTTTCCATTTTATAAATTTTCATATGTGCATGAATACGTATGTACATGTGCTCCATTTCCTCTCTTTCAAATATTTATTCCTCTTTTCAAGACATATATCTTCTCTTATAAAATTTCTCATACCCATATATACGTATGATATTTTTCTTTTCCTCTAAAATCTCTCTTTCTCTTCAAATAAATACATCTTTTTCTCTTAAGCTTTCATATATGTGTATATGTGACGGTATGTACACATGTATGCATGTCTTTCTCTATCTCTCTCTCTTTCTTTTCATAAGAATGTTTGATCTCTTGTATTCTTTTTAACATTCTCCTCTCATGATATTTTTATTTACCAACTTCATTAAAACCACGAACCAAGTAATGACCCAACATTGGAGTCATTCTTGATGGTCTGCAATCTCAATCCCCTTTCAAAAATTTTCCTTCTTATATACAACAATAAAAACCTTAGATGTATGTTGTGGTAGGAATGACTTTAGATAAATGTTGTGGTAGGAATGTTTTACATTCATATAGGATAAATGCATCCATGCATTCTCACCCACTTTATTTTACTTATGATCACAAGCATCTCTACAAAAGAACTTAAGCAAGATAGGATGGAGCTCTAACTTGGTGGTAACTGAATTAAAGCAAAATCTCAAACCTACTTAAAGTCTTAAGAGAACACTAAAGTGATTTCAAAATGATTTCACAAGCTTTTCAAATGATACTTACTAATTCCACTTTTTCCTCGAAACATTTCACATTTTCAGGCAACCCTTCAAGAGTCTTTCCAAAAATTTGAAACATCAAACTTTCAATATTTTCTACACCGCATATAGAATCAAAAGGATGTTTAAGTTAAAATGAAATACATCAATGATGAACATAGCCCTTGCATTGATTTTCCCTGGTAAAGGCGGCAGAAACGGTCAATCATCGTACTGATGGTCAAAACAAAACTCAATTTTTTGAAACACTCAAAAACCAATAAAATTGGTGGGATGCGAACACATTCTGATCGGTCTAATCTGACTGAGATCGAAGGATTTGAGAGGGATTTGAGATGCTGACGAGTTCAAGTGACAACAATCCCTGTTTTAGACATATTGCCTAACGTCTGACTTAGATGGATTTCAATTCTTTTAAGAATTGATTCTCACTGACCCAATCTGAGTCTAATTGTTGCGTATCCCCTACGACGAGCTACAGAATGAAACACCGAGGAATCAACTGACTGAAGATGAAGAAACAGATGTTGAATTCCTGTTCCCAAGACAGTGACAACAATCTCCAAAAATCATCACAATTCCGGTGATCAGAGGTTGATCTGAGTGGGGAAATGGCTCAGATGTCTTCATAACTCTTGGGGGATCATTCTGGTGAAGTTTGGGAAGAATCCGAGCTATTTTGGATAGTTCGCCGGAGCTGATCGAAATCATGACGGCGGACCCGCGAAATTAGGCGGCGTAGTTCATAGTGACACAAGAAACTAGGCTGATTTCAATCCTCAATGACTCACCTTTTGTAAGCTGCCCTGAAGCTGAATTTTTAGGCCTTCATACATCATAATCTCAGCTATCACTGGTCCAATTTTCAGCTCAATCCGAGCTACGGTTTAATTTTGGCAAATTTTTGAATTTGACTCGCTCCAGACGTTGCCTGAGTCCTGCGACAGGCTGATTTTAGGCAAAACCAGGCGCAACTTCAAGCTTCAATTAGTCACCTATTGGAAACGACTTTGGGCCTGATTTTTGGAGCGTCTAATTCCCTAGATCTTGAATTCCTCCAGATCAAATTTCATGATTTTTGGACCTCTGTACCCGGGTTTATGATTTTTTGATGGAACGCTCATCTGGGAGCTAGTTCCACACCTACGAGAGGGATTCTCGCCCATTTCCCCAAATTCTATTACAGACTTGGGTGAAATCGATTCTCTGGTGCATTCTCCATGACTCAAGCTTGATGATCTATAGAATTATCTTCTGCTTGAGCTCTTGATTCCTTCGCAGCACCATACTCTCTACTGATAGTTGTGGCAGCGAGCTGTAGAATTAGGTGGGAAGCAGAACCTATTGGGGCTCGATCTTGTAGCAAGGAGCTGTCCTGAAGAGGTGTGCGTCATCGCCCGTTCGATGCCAGCATCCCCCGAATTCGATTACAGATAGTAGGGGTTGATCTCATCTCTGGTGAAGCATCTCCACTCCTGCATTCATCTGAGATTTCTGATTGCATATAGTGATTGCTCCTGTATTCTGGAAGCGAACATCACAGGCGTAGCAGGCTGGTGGTGGACTACATTCCAATCTACCATCCATTTGAAGGGGAAGGGCGATCTTCAGTGTCAATCTGAAGATAGCTTCCCCCAATCTATATCACACAATTGGGGTTTCGTGCTATTCGGGTGACGCACCTCCTCCATTACTTTCTGTTCAGCTGTTTCTTACAAGAACAGTAAACTGCTAGTGTTGTCTTAAACACTAGGAGCCTGTGAATTGGAGATTGACCATCGTCGGAGGACTTGTAGCCGATTGAGCTGTGGAGTATTGCTGAATACCGAGGATATGCATGGTCTTCTTCCTCGGTGCGTACTGGACTAGCTCCAGCAAGGTACATCCGAAACCCCCTATAGCTGCGTGGGTGGGTGCATTTGATTTCCAGCCAACCTTCGGGTTTGCAGCCATTCGGGAATCCTCCAAAGCTCACCTGGCTGAGGGCACATTCCCAAGCTGTCAAACTGTCCTAGGGCGAAGGGTGTGGAATGCTCGACCTAGGGATTGAATGTATGGTTTGGCATGGATGATGTCATTGTTGAGTGGGGGAGAGATCTTCTTGTATCGTTGATGCTTGTAAAGCCTCCGATTCCCATTCTTGATTTGTAGTAGGTTGAAACTTGGGAGGGAGCCACTACTTGTATATCAGTCCTAAGAGATATATTCAGTCGGGGTTGTGTCCGACTTGGGAATGAAATTTTGTAATCCCTATTCTTTTAACCTTCCTCAGCATGTTAGCCCCAATGGATCTTGGGAAGCGACTGCAACTTGATCTCTTTTGAGCAGCTACAAGGGCAGGTCACATCAAGTGGTATTGTTGCTGTTTTGGGGTCTTTGACGCAGCAAATATGGTGAGAAAAGGCAAGCAGCCAGAAGCCGAGGTGATTCCTCAAGACGATGATGAAGTTGTGGCAGAGTTGGATTTCAGAAATGGGAAGATAGCTCAGATGGAGAGCAACATGAATGGAATAGATATCGAGATGACTGGAATAGACAGCAAGCCTAAATTAATAAGAATATTCTTTGTTGTCCAGGCATCTCTTCTACATTTCTATTTTCGAATTTCCCCTCCCTTGAAGACTGAGATTAATTTAGGCTGTGCCCATAATTTGGCCGTAGCCTTTCATATTTCTATTTTCCTTTTAATGAGTTCAGAAGAATTCTAATCTGAGTTAAAGATTAAACTTGGCTTGAATACTTAAGATACAGTAAAAATTAAACTCCGCTCTGTCCTCTTAGTCAAACACAGAACACTATACTTGCACTTTCAGTGGGACCTGAGTTATAACAAACTGAAAATCTTGAATTTCTTTTTAAGGGTTAATGCACATGAAGAGAAATACATCAGTCTTTATTGAATATAATTTTTTATTATATTTTTTGCACATAGGTCCTCATTTGATTAAGGTTACTGCAATCTTTAGGTGTGATTGAGATACTACACACGCATGTTTGCTCCAGTCATTACCACCGAACCTGTCCACAGCCACAGGTGCTGAATGGTTACACTCAATTCGGGTGTTGGCCAAGGCTTAACCGTTCCATACAATTCACTTAGGCTACAGTGATTGGTTATCCAACACCCCATCCTCTTTTTTTTCATGCTCTTTCCCCACCAATAGAAAGGAATCTGGGGAGACGATAGACTGATTATGAAGCTTTTACTCTTTTTAGTTATTATATAGCTTCTATATCCCCACTTCTATTAATGAGAATATTCTTTGCTGTCCATGCATCTGTTCTACATTTCTATTTTCAAATTTTCCCTTCCCTGAAGACCAAGATCAATTTCGGCTGTGCCCAGAATTTGGCCATAGCCTTTCATATTTATATTTTCATTTTAACGAGTTCAGAAGAATTCTAATTTAAGTTAAAGATTAAACTTGAATCCTTAATTTATGGTAAAAATTAAACTCCGTTTGGCGCTCTCATTCAAACACAGAACACTATATTTTGCACTTTCAGTGGGACCTGAGTCACGTCAAACTGAAAATCTTAATCTTTTTAAGGATTAATGCACTTGAAGAGAAGTACGTTAGTCTTTATTGGAATATAATTTTTTATTATTATTTTAGCACGTAGGGTCTGATTTGATTAAGGTTACTACAATCTTCTGGTGTCATTGAGATACTACACACACATGTTTGCTCCTGCATGATACGGATTGACTTGCCAAAATCTCTTCGAAGCTACATATAGTCATGCATGACAGATCCTCTGTATGTCCTCGTTCTTGAAAGGTTTCAATCATTTTCTTTCTATGTTTCCTGTTATTTTAGCAAAATAGGGATCGACAAAGTAGCCAACTCTTTCGCTTATGCTGCTTGCTAAAGCATAAGCCTTCTGCTTGTTCCCTGTAGCATGAGAGAAGTCTTTGGACGTAAAGGAATCTGACTTTTGTGTTCTGGGATGTAATATAGGGTTTGCATATAAGTTTTTTAAGACTTTAGTTCTAAGTCTTCTAACTATCTAGCTCAAAGTGACCATGAGGGTATTTATTTTGGTGTTACCCTTGGAATAATTGTTCTAGAATAGGAACTGTTGCCATAATTGCGTCTGGTTCCTATTCCATGTGCAGCATGAACAGAAACATCTTGTTCGAATGTTCTTGCAACCAGGTGCATCTGTTCATCTTGGAACAGATGCTTGATTGCCAATAATCAACATATATATATATATATATATACATATGAGAGCATGGACATTATGTTCATACATTAAGCTTATTATCACATGAGAGCATGGACATTATGTTCATACATTAAGCTTATTATCTCTTATTTCGGAGAGAAAATGTTATTTTCATTTAGACAACCTCTGTCTTCACTTCTTACATTAGTTGCTTGACTAGATTGGAATTGTTATACTCATTTAGCTCAGTATGAATCCCTAAAACCGATGCATGGCCAAGCTCAGCCAAACGATCATGGACACATAGAACCACATGTATAGAACGTTAACTCAATATTGTAAAGTTGGTATGTTACTTCAACGTGGATTTTAGGATAGGATAAAACTTAAACTTACTATTGCTATAATTCAGTGTTTCAGGTTGATTAAATACCATTGGTTGTTGGTTTTGGTAAGTTATTTTTTGTTTTAACCTATGCCATAAACCATGGAAATTGTATATGGACTTAAAGAAAAGGAAATCCCTCCTTGACTATGCTTTTTATTCTCATTGCTATTCTATTTCAAAAAGAAGGAGTGGTGGAATCTATTTTAACAGCAGTGTGACTTGAACTTGCACATATAAGAAACTTTGCTACTAAAATCTCTATAAGATCCATAATGTTGGTAGATACATGTTCCTTTCTTTTTTTTTGGTTCTTTCAGTCATCTTTTAATATATTTGAACAATTTATAATAGTTAAGAGAATTGTCAAACATGTTGTAGTTGTGGTATGCCTTTAAAATACCTTTTTTTTGTCTTCATGTGACTGTTGACAATTTTATTGATGTCCATGGAGGGAATCTAAAATACATGAAGGGAGCCTATGTCTACAACAAAATCAGCATTTATTGATATTGATGATTTTGACAAACTACTGAACCAGTTACAACTTGGAGGTATTTGTATCAGTTTTTTAAATGTCTAATTGTCCATTGTTTTTTCATGTTCTCCATGAGCAAGGTGTTCTTTGTCACAATCATAAATTACTTGCTATTTTTTGTTGCAGCTCTAGTTAGATATGTTGCTTTTTAAGATGTAGGAGGCAATGGGGCTTGTTAGAGTGTATTTGAATCCCCCCGTCAAAGGCCTAATTACGTCAAGTCTTTTATTCTCTACTCGAGGTAAATATCTTATGTTATTTTAGTATTGATTGGTTGCTTGCATTTGAGTTATCATCATAGACTTAGTATTATTACCATGCACTTTTTGTGCATGTCAAATGTTAATGGGTTGCCCAATTTCATTTATGTCAAGCCAGAACTAGCAAAGCAAAAAGTTGTGACACATAAGTTTTAGCATATAATGCCCACAAAGATTATGACAAAAAATTTAAAGAAAAGGAAGCAAAAAGCTTTATTATCTCATGTCAAAGTCAGAAATGAAGGATAAAACTGTCTGCTAGTTTGTGTGCTGATAAAAAATTAATTTTGTTGTTACCAATAATTTTCCATCAAAGCTTGTGAAATATTTAATAACTTGTAAGTATGGCAGATGAAAAAAAAACAATACTTTCATTTATTTAAGCAACACACTTGCGAGGCACTTTTTCATCGAACCGTTAGAAGTAAAATAAATTCATTAAACTTGACATGGTTTAATTTGACATACAACCTTTGTTAAATCCAACATTAGTTAAATTCTACCATATTGTTGAGAGAAAAGTAAATTAAAACAAAAACATAGCTAACTTGTAGAAAAGATACAAGTGTTCGTCATGAAACAAATAGGGAGGGACACTTGAGCGATAAGATAAGCATGCAGCTGAAGCGGGTGGGCTCTCAATGTCTCCGATAGTGGTTAGGGCAAGATATACGATGGCAAAAACTACCGTTGTGGGTCTATAGCGGTGAAGACTCGAAGTGATGTTAAACATCAATGGTATACATGGATTTAGCAGCGACGAAATCACCGCTGTAGGGCACATATAACAACCACTAAATCACCAGTATAGATAAGGATGCACACCTCTCATCAAGCAAGTTCCAGTTCCAATCAATCAATGATATGTCTCGCGAGATCCATTCCTTACAAGTCATTGCACTTGGGGAAAATGCAGCCACATTTTTGTTTTAGGAGGAAAGACATTGTTGGAAAGATGAAATCAACTCTGAAAAGTAACGTATTTTGTTTCTTTTGCCATTACATTTTCCCTCTATCAAAATGTTAATATATATATCAATAAATCATGGCACCTTCAATCGAAGCACAACATTGCCAACAAAAAGAAAAGGAACTCAATTTCACCATTCAGGATGTTCCCGAATTTCAAACAATGAACTACAAACTTATATTCTCCTTTTGGGTGGTTTTAATATCCACCTTCGGATTAGTTTTACATGTTTGCTCATTCTTTGGCCTACTTTTACATGTTGACTAATTCTTTTGTTTTATTTTTATCCAAGTAGCAGTTTTAAAATTAATTTTAGTTAAGAAAGGAAAAATGTCCTCAGTTTTGGTGTTTGTGAATGATTCTGATAACTATATTTTCTACATCCTTAATTTTTATCTTTGAGATGTCTCCACAAAAATATTCGCCTTATGGGCAGAATTCCATAATCAATCCTGCATGTTGCCACATCAAAAACCCAGAGATACATTTTTATATATATCAGCCATTGACATTTTTGAGACCATACTCTTCAACTTGGTTCAACTTAATAGCTCATATTGGTTGTCAGTTCAGAATACCTTTTACATATATATAGCTATTATTGAGTTACATCTTTCTACTTAAACTTATCCCCACAATCTTGATCTAGATAACTTTGGAGTTTGTACCGGAGCCATTAATTAGCAGTTTTTCCTTTCTAATTCTATTTTGTTGATAATCTTTTCAATTTGATGGGATAATTTCTTCATTTGGATGATTACTTTAATACTTTTGATGAGATCAAGTGTTTGCTTGAAAACAGAAGGAAACGTTGGACATTTGGTGTTTTTCAAAAGGAATTGCATCGTATTTTTCTCATTTAATTTGTGGAGCAGTCTTTGTAAACATTGAAAACATTATTGGTGTGGATTCTTAGATTTAAATACATTGAGATCGCACATAGTGGCTGGGAAGACATATATACGTTACTTTTTTTACGGTTTCATTTAACAAAAAAAAAAACAAGTGTTAAACTACTTTTAAATCCAATGTACGGCTTCTACTGGACTTTTTGTAAGTGAGATAGATCTGTATGATTGACGTATACACATGCAGCTACATTCTATAATGCAATTGTTATATTATGAAGAATTTTTTTATGGAGGAGCAGGATCTGTAACACAAGCCGCAGCTGCATGTATAAGGGATTATGAACAAATCATCTTTACTTTACTCTACACAACTAAAGTCTTCCCTGATGAGGTCTGGCATTTAATTTTTTATAAAGAACGTGTCAACCTGACCTCTACTGAAACCCAAAAGAATGCATGTTAATAATTGAAAAAAATAAAAGGGTCTTCACTGGAATTGTGTACAAAACAATGGGTCAACGACAAATTTCCCAATACAGGTATAAGTGGCTCTTTGCGACTGCTTTTCCATTTCCTTCTCTCATTTTATCTCTCCTCACTCTCTTGAATCTTGTTTGTCCCCTTGTATGTTTGAGGATTTTACGTTGAGCAGCTGGAAGCATCTACTGTCACCAGCCATCTGTGGCGATCGGTGAGTAGACCAGAGCTTGAGCAGCAGCACTAAAAACCCAACAACAACTGGTATTAATTTTTCTTTCTCTCTCTTCCTCAAGTTTCTTCTTCATTTCATGCTCTGAGGGTGTCCTAAGGCGAAATCCGGTGCGTCATTTTTTTATTCCTTTTTCGATCAGTTTTCCCCTTTCTTGTTTTCTTGCTGATCTGGCAGATGCCGGGATCAGTTATTTTTTTTTTCTTTTGTTTCTTGTACTACACCCTGCAGGAGTTCAATATCAACTGACCCCACCTGATGTCCGAGAAATAGCAGATTTGGCAGAAGAAGAGATTCTGCACTCTAGGGTTATCTTCTTCCTTAGTGAAACAGAGTCCACCTGGGGATAGTAACAATGAACTTTTTTTTATTCATTTATGCCCTTTTCTGTTGTTTTGGAGCACAAAGGCTCTATGTGGCACAAAAAAGTGCACCTCTGGTCCTAAAATATCACATACCATGCACTATATATGAATGAATGATGGCTTCAATGAAATTTTTTATTTCAACATCCGTTCAGGAAGGCTCCAAGCCCCAAAAATGTGCTTGAGTGCTCAAAATGTGACTTACGTGTGTCATCATCATCTTGTTCAGGCATGGCTTGATGAGCGAAGGTAAAAGGTATGCTCTAAAAAAGAAAAAAACTATTATCCTGACGAAATCACAGTCAAAACCATATTGTGGTTGGTAACCTCTTCTAATTTGTTTTTTCACTTTGACCAGTTATTCCTCACTCTATATAATCACATTGGCTGGTCATGCCAAAATGACAGAACCACATATTGTGGTTGGTAACCTCTTCTAATTTGTCATTTTATTAATTGTTAGTTCATGAGAATTTTTAAATAGAAAAATGTAGAAAAAGCTCAACATAGTGTATACATATATATATTGATCAATTAGAGCTGATTTACCCGATTAATGGTACAATTCCCACGCCCATATCAAGAAAATCCTTCATTTTCTACCTAGGTATCACTTTTATTTTCATTTTCATCATCAACAACGTTGTCTTATTGCAGCTATTTTTACTTACCTTTGTGAGATTTTATGTTTACATTTAAAATTACTGTTTACATTTAGCAAACACTAAGGTTGCTATTATTGTACCAAAACATTTTTTAATATGCATTTATAAACAAATTTAAGAGGCCGATGCATAGATACGGCATGCCCTAAGATTGTAATCTATACTAATTTCCATATGCAACATTGACACGTTCATATTAAGAGATTGTAAGGTGGTCATATTACTAATGAAAGAAAATTATGTTTAATTTCAAGATATGTTAGAAAAGGTAGTCACACTATTAATTAATCAATTTTTGCATTTAGAAGCTTAGGCTCCTAGTGCTCATCATTGGAAGTTTTATAGAAAATTTGAGCAAGAATAATTGGTAATGCCCTTAAATATATAAAAGATTATATGAAACCTAAAAAATTTATTGAGTTCATCAAGTTTAATAGAGTTGAGTTCATGTAACTTGAACTCAACTTGTTTATATGCTGGAAATGGACTCTTTTAGCAAATGAGTCGAGCTCAAGTCGAGGTTTACTGAGTGAGTTTGATTCAAGCTTGAGTTCACTGGACTTCTTGTACAACCATATCCACTTTGACACACCCAAATGGGCTTGTCCCCTATTTATAATGGTGAACATGTTGGAGGTGGGAGACTTCCAATTAAGGATGCCATGAATATGTCGGCCGTGAATCAGATATCTGACAGAATTGTTTCGAAAAGATCAGAAGAAGAAAAATTTTAATATTTAATTCAGAAATCAGATCAGTTCAGATTTAAGAAATAATATTCGATCAAATTCACATTTAGATATACATAAATATCCAATGGAATTCAAATTTGTATTTAGTTTTAAACAAGAATCCTATATTTGATGCTCTCACTATATGAAAATCGACCAAAATTGGATTCAGACTCAGACATCAATATACAAATCAGATTCGAATTAGATTCAAATTTTGAAATTTGATTTGGGATTCAGATTTAAGTACGACATTTCTTTCATTCATATTAAAATCTGGGTTTGAATCCAGGTATATCATTATCTGAAAAAGCAGATACGGTTAATAGGAGAAAAATTCTCCATCCCATCTTCATGTAAATCACCATTTAATGTTTACATCCATTTGATGTAGCTCTAAGTCAGAACAAGTTTTGAAAGTAAAATAATCTTCATTCATTGACTTCTTAGTTGAAAATGTCTCGTTATACTCAATGCCATCCATTTGAGTGAAGCCTTTTAGCAACCATCATTGCCTTGTACCTCTCAATTTGTCATTAGAGTTTTTTCACTCTTAAATACCTATTTACATCATATGTGTTTGACTATTTTAGATAGAGCGATAAGGTCCCACACTTGAGTTATAGCCGTAGAGTTGAACCCTTCTTTTATGGCTTCTATCCAATGTGCAGATTGCATACACTCAATAGTTTCCATAAAGGTGATTGGATTATCATCAACTATGAAATCATTGGGCTCCTATAAGTGCACCACATAGTCTAGATGAATAACAAATCTTATTGTCAATGACATGAACAATTAAATATGTAACATTTTGACCATTCTAGATAACCAATGAAGAAGCTACTAATTGTTATAGGGTCAAAAGCCTTTATGTGAGGGCTAGATCATTTGGCTCCAACTGGATAACTTCAAATGTGCATATGTAATAGTGCAGGCTTTCTGCCTGCCAATAACTATAAGGAGTTTTAGAAACAACTTTAGCAGGTACATTATTCAAATTGTGTGCAGCTATCCTTAAAGGCCTCACTCTACAACACAATAAAGAGTGGTGAATAATTCAACATAGCATGAACCGTTTCTTTAAGCATATGATTTCTTCTTTCAGTTATACCATTCTAATATGCACTAGCGGACATAGTGCACTGAGGTACAATGCCTTCTTCCTTGAGAAAACATGCTAAAGGTCCCTCCTGTTACCCCATCACAGTACAACATCCATAGTACTCGCCACCTCTATCTGATCATACAATTCCATTACTTCTCCATTTTGTTTTTCGACCTCATTCTTAAAGTCTTTCAAAGCTTAATAGACTTCCAATTTTTCAAATAAAAGATAGAGATAAAATTAGCAGTAATAGTCAAGAAAAGTGATGAAATACCTTTCGTCCATATTACATAGGGCAAACAGTCTGCATACATCTGTACGAATAATTTCTACTTTGTTGTTGCTCATTTTAGCACATTTCTTGTATGTGTTACTCTGCTTATACTTAATATGTCCTAAGCAATAGTGCCAAAACATATAGAATTGCATTCAACATGCCACATTTATTATCAATTGATATATTGCCACAAGATAGAGACTCATGGATCGTAGTTAATCAGTAAAACATGTATAACCAATCCAGATTGAATCTTTCTAAATAAATAATTTTGAATTTTAAATTTAAAACAGTATCCAAGTTTATCTAGTAAAAAAATAGAAACAAGGTTTCTGCTATAAGATGATACATAAAATGTATCCATAAAACAGAACCACTCTCTAGCATCACCTTCAAGTCTCAATGGCCTTGACATGCGAATGCATTTGTTTTCGGAGAAAGTACTTCTCTTATGTTCCATTGGCTCCCTTTTGTTCATAAAAGCCTGCAAGGTATCGGCAATATACACAGTGTCACTCGAATAATTTCTACTTTGTTGTTGCTCATGATTTGGGTTAGTAATATTACTTGATAAGCTGATAAATATTGACCAAGAACCAAAGAGGCACTTTTGTTTAACAAGAAAGTGTTAAGAGCGAAGGTTGGGATGCAAATCAACCACCACTAAAATACCAAGCTGATCAAAGGGCGGGAAGTCATCTTGTCGATGGCGAACTTGGTCATTCCAACTCAACGCATGGTCGATCAGTAGAGTAAGTACGACTCTGGCCAGGGGAGTAAGTGGGAACTGATGTTGTGAATGTGAAATGACCAGAGAAGAGCGGATTGGAAAGGGCAGGGGATTAAGTGGGAACTGATGTTGTGAATGTGAAATGACCAGAGTCCCTCATATGTGAAAAGGAAAACCCCCATATGATGCCTTGAACAATGGCTTTTTCTTTGGTCAGGCAAAGGGTGTATCTATTTGGTTGTTGGGACGTCGTATCAAGACCTAGATGTGGTAAAAATTGTGATCTTGATTTCATAATAGAAACAAGAAAGTAACAATCTAATTAGAATTCAAAATGGTTTTTGCATGCTCAACAAGTGCAGGGAGGGATCAACCATTTCATGAAAGAAGTTAACCTTTCAACTACAAAGAGGACTGGGACTATTGTGATATTAGATAGTCCTGACCGATGTGAGTCATGGTAGCATCAAAACTTGTTATGTGCAAAACAGGTACTTTCTTGCCATTTTTGAATTGTCACATTCTTGCCCACTAAGTTATTTGTAAAGTGAGATAAGGCACTAAATAATCAGCAAGGTGAGCTGCGAGAAATTTCAGAGAGAGAGAGAGAGAGAGAGAGCAGAAAGTTGCAGATATTCACTACCAGCCCTAAGAAGATTGTCAAACAAAATGGTCAAAGGAACTGATCAAAAGACATGACGTTAGCAAGGACAAACGGTCCTCTCCTGAACAAACATATTGAACTAGAGATTGAGTGATCAATCCATGGAAGACGGCACAAACAACGCACAAAGCTATAAAAAAAACAGACAACATCAACGAATTCAAGACTGTGAATCCAAAGGAGAATTTGAAAATTCTAATGCATCACACACTAAACGATCTTCCAGCAATTCTATCACCGAAACCAACAATCCAACCCAAAATCCCAGAGTACACACCAAAACAGACGAAGTTGGAAAATTTTTTTTCATGTCCAAGAAATAAGAACAGGAAGGAAGAAAACAATCATGAATACATCCAATCCATGGGCATACTGAATGGTCTTCCACAAACCCAGTCACCTGAAGCCCAACGGACCTAGAAATCCCAAACATTCTTCAACAGAGTTTCTCGAGAAAGATCAAGCAAGAAACAACTACTAGGCTTATCAACTCAATCAGTCGATTGAGAATGAAGGACACCGAAAAAGAAGAGAAAGAAAGAACTAAATTCATACACATCAAATACGATCAGTACCTAAGTTTCAATCAATCTCAGGCTCTCAAAATAATTTTTAAAACAAGACCAACAAAAAAAATTACTAATCGGCAAGGCCGCTTGTGTCAGCTGGCCTGGGTGCCGGGTACCCCACGGCGGCTCGGCCCGCTGCCCAGTTTTACGTGTCAGTGCTCTGATGCTCTCTCTCTCTCTCTTCCCGGCTTCTTGCTTTTGGCAGGAAATTTTTGAGAGAACCTTAGCGGTTGGCGGGGTTATTATAGAAAATTTTCACGTCATCCTTGATAACTTGCTGCAATCTTGAAAAGTGCCTTCACATTTTCAATTTCTTAATAGAAACCCTTCTTTTGCCCACCGACTGCTTAACAGGTATTTGCTTTATTTTAAAAATTTTATAGTTATATTTGACCAAAACTCTTCTATATCACAAAAATAGGGCCATTTATTTAGTGAGTAAAATAAGCACTCGAAGTCTGGAATTTCCAATTTTACAAGATAAAGAAATCACCAACGTCCAATGCAATAGATCAAGATTTATAAGAATAAAAAAATATATAGCCTTTTCAAACACATCTATGTGGATCCTTTTAGGAAAAAAGCCAAATGAATGAAAACTATGGGCAGGCCGCTCTTCCACTAATTCTCATAAGTTATTCTTATTGGTTGTTTAATTTTGATATAGAAAGGAGGATGCTGAGATGAAAGATGAATACAATAAAATTTTCATATTAAAAGAACTCGAGACTCATTCTCTTTTTCCCTCTCTGCTTTTTCCATATATATATATATATATATATATATATATATATATATATATAGAGAGAGAGAGAGAGAGAGAGGGAGAGGGAGAGTGAGATTGGAACGTACTTGACCATTTGATTTTTCCAGGATAAAAGTTTGAGAGAAATTAAAAGAGAGAAAAAGGTGGTGCTTTAGTCTTTGGCCGTTAAAAAAAAAGGAAAATAGCCTGATATCTTGGAAAAAAATGAAATAAAGGCTAATTTAGAAAGAGAGAAATTGGTAGGCACGTGACCATTTGATTTTTCCAAGAGAAAAGTGAGAGAGAAAGTCAAAGAGAAAAGAAAAGGTGATATTTTAGTCTTTGGCCGTTGAAAGCACAATCGCTTAAACAGTACACGACCACTTGCAAACAGTCTGCATCATAAGCTACTTGCTAATAAATCAGTTGCACATGAGAATATTATCGGTGGTTAAACACTGATGACTAAGTATTTTACCTTTAATATACCATAACCATAAAATACAATCTTCCCATGGTTGCAGCTCAATATTCAAGTGTTTGGTACAGCTGTACAATGGCCAAACTTTTTATACAAAAAGAAATAACTCAAATATCAAAACTGAAATCGTCTTTCAGAAAACTACACTTGGCGAACACATTTAAGTAGCTTACCTTTCCACTGAAAACTCTTAATTCTTCAAGTCACAACAGGAATTAATTCCATTTCCTAACAAACAAATGGAACTCTCCAGGGCATGCCTTTTTACCCTAGGAAAACACAACAAGAGGGCATGAAATGAGACCAATTTTCCTGCGTTCATAAATATGCCAAGGAAAATCCATAGATGCCACACGAATTCTTGAAGAAACTTCATCAATTAAGACATGGACTAAAGAAAAACAAGAATAGACGTGTTACCCAAGAGGGAGACAGAGAGCAAGATTGCTCTTCTTGACTCCTTATGTAGTTCGCAGGATTCTGCTTTCTAATCTTTGAAAATGCTGCATTCTGCCGCTCTAACATTGTCAAGTACTTTAGCATAAAGTTAATTGTAAGCCTGCAAAAGAGAAAGAAGGATGAAGATGATGAACAAAAGAAATTAATGTGGTTCGGAAGAAAAATTCCTACTCCACAACTCAGTCATCAATTTCATTATGATCTGGTTCCCTTAGCACAGTATTTATACATTGCTATGTTTGATTCGAATTTGAATCAGTTTCCATGGGTGTACAATCTGTTTGCTTGAATTTCTCCTTTGGCTTTGAATAGGAGAAACTGACATTCTCCCAAAATCTTTCACCATTGTGAAGAGGCGTTTTTGTTGCTTGTCCGATTGGCTTCGCTTCCATATTTATTGCCCTTAATTTGCTGGAATTCTGATTTATTGCTGGAGCCTTATCAAGATGTGTTTTATTTTCTTGACTCACGTGGCTGATTTGATTTTCTGCCATATTAGTTACGCCTGATTTCCTGCAGTTATGATCCATGCCTGATCTCCTGGAGTTATTAACCGTTGAAGACGCACCTAATTTTCTTGAGTGAGCTGGTGCGTTATCACCCCCCCTCAACCGAAGGGAAGGTTGCATACGTAAGCCAAGATGCTGAATCGTTGCTGAGACAATGATTTGGCAAAAAGATCTGCAAGCTGACCTTCGGTTGTGACAAATTGAGTTTTCATATTTTCCAGTGCAATTTGTTCATGAACAAAATGATAATGGAGTTCGAAAATGTTTCATACGTGAATGAAAGGAATTCAGATCTAGACGGATGCATAAACAAGCCATTGGAAGTCCTTGCAACTTGAATTCCCAAGAAGTAATTCAGATCACCCAGATCATTCATAGCAAATTGTTGTCTGATGGTGACAAGGAATGACATTATAAATGAATGTGAATTTCCTGTATGAATGATATCATCAACATATAGTAATAGAATAGTGATAGATTTTAGTCCATGATCCACTCCAGTGGATCCGATAGAATTTGGTGGCTTCATATGCTGAAATCTGAATTGTTTCTCTTCCCCTTACTAGATCCGCATTGATGTGGTTTGTTAAGCTGTGGGCTAGTTGTCCTCTTTGGCTCAGTAGTCTTGGCCCATCTATTCGCCTCACACTGGTTGCCCCCTTACCTTGGTATGAGGTGGGTCTCTGAAAACTCAAGGCATTCATGATGCGTTGGTTCCCAAGTCGTATATGGTCACCCTTTCACCACCCTCCTCAAGGATCCTACTTTTCTTTCAAGGAGATCGGAGGAATCCTTGCTGAGTCGCTTTAGCCAAGGGCTGTCAAGTGTCAAGTTCAATGCCTGGTCCCCATCCAACAAAAATAAACAGGCTTGCATGGAGCTGTTGACCCTGCACCTTGTTTTCCCAATGTCTGTAGGCAGTGCAGAAGGGCCCTCCTGTGTTGAGCCCCATTCGAGCCCCCTGCTGACTCAAGATGGCTTGAGCAGACCCACCCTCAACGAGCCAAACTGCTCCAGCAGTGCCAACATATCCTTTTACATTCACGGCAGTTGCTGGGGTCTCCTTGGTAGGTGTTGTCCTCACAGCCGTGCCCAAAATGGAGATAGAGAGTGTGGGCTGCCCGCAGTTTGCCTTTAACAGGGCTGGTTGTGCGATGGAAGAGGTAACAATCACACCTCTGCCCTTCTCCTTTAGCAGCTCCAGAAGAGCCACTGGTTCGGCTTCTTCTAGCACGTCGTCAGCTGCTTACACTCATGTAGCCGCCCCCATTTGGCTCTGCATGTGAAGCACTGGCTGTGCTTGAAACGTACTCACCTTTCCTTAGGAGACAAGTGTTGTAATGACTGGTTGAGGGCATTACTTGGGTCCACTGGTGGCGGAATGCCCTCCTCGGTTGGTATGCAGTCGCTGGCCCTGGCTAGCATGGGCAACATCAACTGCATTTTTTGCTTGAAGAGACCAACCTAGGTTCTCTTTTCCCGTTCCAGCTCGAAAGTCAGGGCAGTGTCCTACCAGGCGTGAGTCTAATTCTTCTCCTTTGTCCTGGCACCTTCATGCTTTGAGCGTGTGTCAGAGAGTCCACTGCATCACTGCCCTCAAGTTCTGCTGAAGGTTAAGTTCTCTCCAATGATGGCCGCATGGCAATTTCAGCCTCCTGGTCCGGCTACTCTCCCTAGGGGCATTGTGCACCTTGACCCCCCATTGCGCATTGGCCACCGTCGTCTGGTTCAACAAGGCATCCTTTTCTTCGACCTATTATTCCATGTCGATGGCACTATCTTCAATTTCTCCGATGCAGAATCTACAACCCACAATAAGCAAAACGGAAAAAGGTTACGGAAAACCGGTTTTCACAATCATCGTTCTCCCAAGTGGCACATGTAGAACTCAGAATACAAACCTTCTGCTCTGATGCATCTGATTCCCGAAATTTGATAACAGAGATGATAGCTGAAAAATGACTTTCTAGAGGTGACTAGATAAACAAGAAGAAACATAAATATACAGCTGATAGCATACTTATCAAGCTTTGCATCTTTTGGCACAAGACCTAGATTTGCACTACACTTTCCTTTCCATAGCACAGTCTTTCAGAACACGATTTTGTCTAATGATAAAAAGAGAAAAAGGAATAGCAACAATAAGCATATATCAAATGCTCTTGAGATATTTAAACAACAAAAGCCACACTCGTTCAGAAGAAATGTAGATGAGCTCACCTGCTTTAAGGTCCTGGTACCTTAAGAAAGGGTTCGAAAAGATTTTGAAGCAGGACACAAGAAAAGAGTTCAATAAAATAGCATAAAAGAAGATAGAAGAATTAAGAAACAGTCAACAAGGAACAAAAATTGTCGTCAATAAAAGAAGTGATGCTAAAATTTATTCCTAAATCTAATCAGTCAGCAAAAGTTTCAAACGATTAGCTGACACAAAAACAGAATTCATTTGCGAATCAGAGAAATTTAAAAATTGTATTGTTTATGATAAAAAGATAAAAGAGAAAAAATAAAAAATTCAGAATATTGAAAATAATTAAAAATATAAAGGACATGTGATCTATATTGATTCAAAGAGGGCTGATTTGGATCCATGGATTTCAGTACCATGAAATACAGTATAATTCCAGCCAGGGTCATTCTTGAACGGCTCAAAATCATGTCAAATTGCTGAATAAATGTGATAACAGCAACAATAGTAGCAATATTTATTAATAAAAAACCACTTAAATCAAACAAACTTGTTCTTAGCTCGCTAACAAATCACAGTATTATCATGTCAGAGAGGCATTGTGATCACCACTGATTAATTTAACATTACAAACAGCACCAATATATGGCTAGAACGCTGGATGCACATCATGTACTTAATAGACAGCCAAGTTGGAGAAGAGAAAAGCCAAGTAAGAACAAGACTGTCGTAAGCTAATGTGGGAAATACATAATAACATAATGGAGACTGCAGACAAGAAGGAAATGAACTTCAAATACATGAATCGCTGAACATGTCCTGCTTGCAAGATAGACCCAGAATGATTTCATTTGAAATCAGAGACTAAAGAGTAAATAAGTAATTAGTTTGGGAAAAAAGAAATTAACATTACACCAGAAGAAAAAACAGTTCTTTATGACTAACTTAAGTATAAAATGCTTATTCATGTGCATATATTTCTAATAGAAGCACTAAATTAGCATGTGCTAGAGGAATGCAAAATGAGAAACTAATTGATGAACATATTAACAATTAAAATCATCAACCTTTGAGCTGCGGTGTCTGTCTCTTCGTTATCTATGCATTTTAGCTCGTTTTCATCAAAGCCTGTGCCCAAAAAGGAAGTCTCAGGTGCTGTATACAAATTGGTGCCAAAGTCATCAAATTTATCCATATCAACATTCTGCAATTATCAAAGGAATACAAAAATTAGTCATGGGCTAGCACAATCGATCTTCCTTGTTTCCCAAAAACAGATAACATCATAACAAGATGATAAGGAACATGTTATCTAAAGCATATTTATTTCCAGTTACTTAAAACACCAAGCACTTATTCACATTTGCCTCTGTTCTTGGGACCAGGGTTAGTATGGAATTGCGAGCGAGTAGAGAGACCCCTACAAATTTTTGGAAGTAGGAACTGAGAAATGAACTGGAAGTGACTCAAAAGTAGATCATGAAGCAAACGAGAGCCAAAGTAGTAAGTTAAGACACAACTAGCCAGCAAAAAATATAACTTATAAACAAAGATCAAACATTCAAGTTTCAAACTCCAAACTTTTTGCATAATTAAGTTTTAAGCTAGGGCAAAGATTTATAAAATAGGGTTTGATTACATTAGGAGTCTAGATTTTACTGAAGAAAGAAGCTTGCATCAGTTGCCTGAATGGGAAGCACAGTTCTGGTCACAAAGGAAGCTGGCTTCTTTCTTTAAATAGTGCTCTCAAGACACTTCAAAAGCACCTTACTTTTTGCTTTCCAATGTGCTTCCAAGCCCCATTCGTAATTCTGCTACACCTGCTTGGGACCAGTTTCCAAACTCAGGTGTTGTCACAGTGAGTGTGCTGGCCTTGAGGGACACCAAGAATGCTCAGTTACCAATCTTATCATGTTTAGCATTTAAGTTTGTTCTGCATGAATACATAGTATATGTCATATGTAATACGTATAAATCACATAGTTACCTACATGTTATATGCTAATGTATGTGGATATTATAAATATACATATACCATATACGTCATATATTTTATGTATTATATATATATTATACATTTACGTATACGTTACATAGTAATATACTAGATTTATGATGTCATATATACATTATATACAATTATATATAATATTTATGTAATATACATATATACAACTATAATAGTTATATATACATATACCTATAACTATATACTATTTACGTCATATACTATAATATTATATACATACAACTATATGTACACATTATATACACAATATATTACATGTATTACATATATGTAATATATTCATAAATGTATCATATATATACACATATGTATATATATGTGTGTGTGTGTGTGTGTTATATATGTTACGTAACATATATATACATATATGATAAATTATGTATTGCATATGTAATATAACATGTTATAAAGTAAGTCACATGGGTGCACGAACTATGGTGGCACACGTGCACCGATGTGGGTGCGAACTGGCACGTCACTCGACTCGATCAAACTTAATGGGATGCTCCTAATGGCATATGTTATTCTTTTCTCTTGTTTTTTTTCTTTTTTTCCTTCTCCTATCTTTTCCTCTCCTATTTAATAAAACTTTGAATTTTGATGAGTTTAAGGTAAGCTTGATAAAAAATTTAAAAATATGCACAAATAAAATTACATATATAACAAATAATGTGTGTATATATATATATATATATGCTCTAGCCGCACCCGCACCCATGTGACATAGATGCATACTATATAACATAGTTACTACTATGGATATATACAAGTGTAATCATATTAGTGTATTACATCATATATATATATAATACACACATATATGTATATAATCATATATATAAACATATTACATATATAATTATGTATATGCATAATATGTATAACATTTGAAACTATATATGTATGTACATACGTACTATATTATACTATAATATAATGGTATATACATATATGTGGAATATAATACATATATTTATTATATATGTGATATGTGTATAGTTATATAGTATGTGATATGTTAATATACATAAGTTAACAAATATACAATACATGTATGTAGTATATATTTTATAGTATACTGTACATATCAACAAATGAATTTGAATGTGGACTGAGATATAAAATTACTGGGAACTTTGCCTCAGCAACCAGCTTATAGTTTTCAGGTACTGCACAATATGCGAGGAAAAGAAAGAAGAGTTAGCAAAGAACCTACATTGCAATGAGATGCACAGGCATAGCAGGTGAAAATAAGTGAACAACCTATCTTTGTCACAATTCTGTCTAAATGTTCAGCAAACTCATGAAAGAGCTGCTACTTATAGGTTTGCAAGACCATGGAGTCACATACATCAGTATGTACATGCAATTTTCAAGATTTTTCAGGAAAGCATTGTCAAATATAAAATATAAGTAGAAAAAAAGTAATAAAACAGCTGAGAAGATAACACTAATTTTCAAGATTTTCTTTTTGGTTTGTTATCTACATATGGTTAAAATGGGAATTATACAATATACATGTAAAAACAACTTGACCCTCTAAAAAACAGTTTTTAGTGGGAGGGGGTTTGGTTGACTGAAAATCATAATTAACTGAAGGAAGGCTTCTCAAAGAAACGTAGGTACCATCCACAAACTAGGCCTCACTCAGTAGCCTATTTACTTGGTTTCACCTACATACTTCTTGTATCACTAGGTATGAAAACTTAGTCAATACACAGAAATAAGGAATAGTTAATATCTAAACATTGCACCATACACAGCAATGACAAACTAACTACCCTCGAGATTTTATACAAAAATTTCCACACGTCAACAGCATCAAAGTTCAATGTGGCTACTTTAATTTGTCTCAAAGTGAAGGAGCCAGTTCAGAGGTTGAGTTTGCCAAGTTCTGCAAAAGTTGCATGTTTAGGTCAAGAAAATGGTGGGCCAAATAGAAAGAAAATGAATGCCAAAGGCTGGAAAATAAGCATATGGGGTCATATTACAGCATTCCAAGGAGGACTACTTGAAATTGCACTACAAGAAGTAATGCAAACGGTGGGCTAGTGATTTGGCTAAGTTGATTTCACATGGTCAATGTTCACCAATGCAAGAAGAAACATAAAAATGAGAACATCAGAAGTTAACTTTGTCCTGACATTACAAACTAATTTTAACAATGCAAATATAAAGTTTGTGTTCTTAATCAACAGAAAAAAACATGTCAAAAAAGAAAAGCATATTCAAATACTATTTGATCGCAAATATTTTAAATACCAAATCAAAGACAACAAGGTCTTAGAGCATGTGACTGCATGATGTAGAATTACCTCGTTCTTCTTGGCTATGCAAGATTACCCTGTTCCAGTTAGAATTAAACTTGCGAACACAACATTTACGAAGATTTAGAAATCGCTCTCTCTCTCTCTCTCTCAAACACCTGCCATGCATTCACAATCCAAGACCTTATTACCTGAATAGGCATGACTTGAGATTCTTTACAGGTTGCAGGATTTATGAACAGGGCGGTCACCTTGCGAAACTCAGAAAGTGTAGGTATTTGTAAACTTAGTAGTTTAGTCACATAAGTGAATGAGAGCAATAGAAAGATAAGTAGTCACATAAGTGAACATGACACTAGTAAAGCTTAGAGAAACAATGACCACTCCCACTTTTGGTGGATAGGCAAACGAGCAAGAAGTATAAAATAATGTCACATAAAATTAGTTGACATCAAAGACCCACCAATGGCTTGGGATGTGCAAAGGCCCCACATGCAGTTTCTCATTTCAAAATTTTCCATATTAAAAAAAGGAAAAATGTTTCTTAATGAATATCAATTATAAGAGAGTATAACAATTGCCCTGTTTCTTTTGTACAGGTTGCACATAAAGTTTGATATAGACAAATTTTTATGAACACCCATCTTCTCATTGAAAATCCATTTCAGGCAGCAATTTCAACTTGTAATGTGGATTTAGTTTTCTTTACAATAGATATAAAAATCTCAAGTCAACTTTTATTGGGCAAACTCCCAAAAAGAAGGCCCGTTAAGTGGCATCACCTTTCTATCATATTAAAAAAAGCCTTAAATAAGACATTAAAAATTATATTGTTCATTAACTTATTAACTTATTCTTGTGTAGTAGTGCAATTTGTTATTCTTGTGTTTCAGGAAAATCTTACGTGCAACGACATTTTATATTCTACTAGATTACAAGACAGAGGCCCTACGGCTCAGCTTTCTAAGTCTGCCATTGATTTGCATATGAGAGAAAAAGACAAACCTGGTAGCTCTTCGCAATTTATATCTTCGAATGTACTCTCATAGAACCTCATAGGTGTTCTTGCGGGGCTAGTTGCCAAATAAAATTTCCAGTAACCACTCAATGAGTGCACAAATGGCAAGCCCTCAACCCAATAGCCAACACATTCAAAAGACCTAGAAACAGCATCGTCATTCCATGTGGCTAAGTTGGAAACCAGCACATCAACTTCGCTTCTCTTGCACCAATACTTGAGAGGTCCTACAAACAGCAGTTGAATAACTTGAATTTTTAAAAGTATGTCAAGAATACATAGCAGAAATATATGAAGGATGCCAAATTCAACTATCTGCAATAAAAAAATGAAAAAAAAAGAGACGAACCCAGTACATGTGCCATCACAAATTGAGCTTCATACCTAAACAAGTTTAATTATACAAACTCAAATGCAAATCCCTATCTAAAGTTTTCCAATTAATCCACAAATCCTGAAAAGCAACATAAGATCATTATTTCAAAAATTGCACTGGTACATTGATGCATAGGAGGAGTTGATAAAATGCTCCTAGTCCCTTTCTTCACAACCCCTTCAACTGGCTACCAATTTTAGGAGAAAATACAATGCTTGCAGAACCAATGATCAAATCTTTACAGATCATCCTATTGCCTCCATGTTCTACTGCACCATCAACAATTATGAAGACAGGAAGAGTCTTCCCCAAAAAAAGCATATTCAAGTGTCCTATGCACTCAAGAGAGAAAGGGGCTAGCCTTTTCAAGAGGCTTGAAGTGAGAAACAAAACAAAGTGAAGATACCGATGTAGAAGAAGTAGCAGCAAATACAGATGACTATAAAACTCTAGTATACAAATGCATTCTTATATACCTAGGTATAGCCATGACATGTGCAACTAATGTATCTGCAATTTAATAGAATCACAAGCTCAATGAAGAGAACACAACAGTTAACAATCAAACTGCAACTACTTTAACTTAGACTCAAACAAGCATGGCATTCTGAACCACGAGCACTACCCTGAACCACATCCCCACTATACTAAACTACAGCTAGGAAGTCAACAAGAAGAAAATTCAATTTAAAACCAAACTTTCATGCATCTCGAACTAGATCAAAACATCAAGAAAATTCAATTTAAAATGTGTTCTTCACAAAAAAAAAACATAAATTTCATAAGGACAACCAAATGGATCCATGTTCGACTTAGAGAAACTCAATTGGCTGTACAGAAAATGATGAAGGACATGCACAAGGGAGATTCAAGCCCCTTCGCTCTCTCTCTCTCTCTCTCTCTCTCTCTCTCTCTCTCATGTATAGCCCCCCGACTTCCACCACTCCCATAACCTCCACGCCCCTCTCCTTTAGCACCCACCTAGCCAAGCTGAATCCCTACCAAGTCCCTAAGCACCCATGCACGTTATGCCTCCCTCCTTATTCTCACCCTAGAGGTCGCACCACATCCCCATCCTCGGACTCACCAAGGACTCCAAGGAAGAGTGACACCTGGAGATCCTAAGGCAAGGACCTAGTGGCTTGGCAGCCCACACCTTCTCATAGACCCAAGTGAGGAAGGGCTCCAACAAAATAAGGCAATCAAAAGTCTTACTAGATAATTTCCCAAGAAATAACAAACAAATATATGCAAAATCACAATTCTCCCCACTAAACAAAAAGTCTAAAACTGTGTAGGTTGGAGTATTGGGTTTGATATGGATACAGAGCCTTAAATAAATAATAATATTAATAATTAGAAAGTTTCACTAAAAAATTTGTAAAAAGTAAAATTGAAAAATCTGTTTCCTAGATGGAATTCAAAAAAACAAGAAATAGAGCTCAGTTTCCGAAATTTTTGTTTGTGAGAAATAGAAACAG
Organism: Nymphaea colorata; assembly: GCF_008831285.2. NCBI lineage: Eukaryota > Viridiplantae > Streptophyta > Magnoliopsida > Nymphaeales > Nymphaeaceae > Nymphaea > Nymphaea colorata. Next base: position 8,330,781 of record NC_045141.1, on the reverse strand, counting down.
CGAAAAGTTTAACAACAATATATCAAAATACTCAAAGTTGAAAAAAATTTGAAATTTTGTCAGCTGATTTTCACACAAGAAACTTCAAACCAACAATCAAACCCACATTCAACTTTATCCCAGATGAGAACGTCATAAGTCTTCTGACTCTGAAACAGAGAATGATTTTTGTAGTTTTTACAGGTTTGCCAAATCATGGTTAGACCTGTCGTTGTAAAGAGTTGATACCAAAACTAAATGTTGTATTGACTCAACGGAAACAGAGGACCTTCAAAAATAGTGAATTCTTATGATATAAGGAATGTCAACGACCAAAGACAAATAACAAAAAAACAAATCGATGGCTAATATATGTTTGCAAAATAATTCAGCTAACTAACTAGGTTCAACCCATTCAGAAAAGCTTGACCCATGAAGAGAAACAAACACACAAAGTAAATACCAAGGCATAACAGCTCCAATATTCATATGCATTCTAAAATATAAATCGGTGTAACCATGCCATGCATAACTAACATACATATTGAAAATCACAAGCCAGTGAAGAAAACACAACACTTACAATCAGACACAACCACTTTAACTAAATCCAAACAAGCATGAAATCAGAAAACTACCCACGTCCCCCCTGGATTAGACTACAAATAAAATATGCACCTAAAGAAGGCCAGTCAAGCACCACAAGAAGAAAGTCTGAACAATTGACTTTCGACAATAGTCTCACATGATGAGGACTCTAGTTAACTGACACACTAATGAAACTAACTCTAAACTGAGCACGGCCATAGGCTGGAATCACGTGGAACATAAAAAAAGATACATACTGAAGCTAGGTCCAAAGGCTAAAGACTCTAAACCTGTTGACACTCACCAATAAGACCTGACCTTAACACGATTCCAAATGGAACCAAGTCCAACCTGTAAAGAGAAAGTTCAATGGAGGACCCAGCAGCATGGTGGACAGTGTGCTCGATGATGCTTGAAGATGGAACACCTTTCTTACTCTCACTTTTGACACTTGAAAATTCTTTACGCCAGCTAAGAAGAGCAAACAAGAAGGATGGATAAATGGAAGGAAATCTACCGCATGCTGTAGATGGGGGATTGTAAGATGAATGGTCAGATTGTTAAGATGAATGGTTAGATGCTATGTGCCGGAAACACCATAGGGCCTTCCAAGCATATCCAACATTTTAAAACAACTAAACGTAGCAAGACTACAAGAAATAGTTAGCTAGTATAAGGTTATGTAAATGAAAAAAATCAAATCATATAAAATCTAGAATTACATTTCAAAAAACTCTACCTAAACAGCGATGAGAAATAGGACCCATGATGAGGAGAGGGGATTAAGTGTGATGCCCTTCAAATTTATGTCCATAAGGGAAACCAAATAAAATCACGTGCTTACCCATGTTCTCTCTTAGTTTCCTTATTGCTCATCCACATCATCCCAACTTATCCAACATATGTCTAGCTAGAAACCAAACTCAACTAAACTAAGAATCAAAATCAACTAAATATGTACTAAATAGGGTACATTTACTTATACAGCCCACCATATATAAGTATATATATATGGTTATAGGGCTATGAACCTATTCTGATCATAATACTATATTCCAGTATGACCTCTAATAACATAACACCAGTTGCCTTATATTAAATGGGATACTACTAAAAAACAATGGTTCTATGTCTGGTAGAAAGCTTTGTCAATCCATGAAGTTTGGGGACTTGAACAGAAATCACAATCATTTGCTGATTTATATGCAAAAAAAGGTAACTCAACTTCAGAAAGTGCAAATTTAATGAGACGCACAAGGATGATTGAGAGGCTTCTTAGTTATTTGTGTGCCAAGCATTGCATGCACAAGCAAGAAGAAATGACCAGGCTGCACACATTACCTATGTCACCAGCTTGCTGTTGCTTTGACTGAATGATGATGTTACACCTTCCAACACATACATCCTACTGTTATTATTAGGCAAAATCGAAATTGAAACACCCAATCCTTTCCATTTGCATCCTGAATCCTAAGAGGCAGTCCTTCAGGATGACAAAATGCTGGGAAGTACGTCTGTTCAAGATTAAGAATTGCATAAGAATCAAGCATATGAGTGTACCAAAAACCAAATTTAATTGAAGGAAGACCAAGGAAGAAAGCAGCTCCAAACAAGTTAGACGCTCTAGTAAATGGCAAAACAAGAGGACGAAAAAGTCTAACATGGTCTTAGTTTCAGAAAAGACGACAATAAAAATTTCAGTAACATACCTCTACGTACTTTTTTGGCAGCACCAGGCACCCTATCCAACCTGCATCACTAGCACTCATGTTTATCAGATAAAGGGTGATAATTGAGCTTACGGAAGGTCAAGGATCACATGGAGGACTTGGATTCACTATAATATCAACAAATCAAGTGTAAATTTTGGAGTGAATCAATCATGCCAAGCAAATATGCTTTACGGTACAATTCTCAAAGTACGTAGAAGTGGATTCTCCTGATATTTTCTGAAGCTCCTGACTGCTGCTGATCCTTGGCCAATATCCAGAAAGGATAGACTGATTTGTTGGCCATCCTTCGGTGCGATGCCTTGCCATGGTGCCTGATTTTTTTGCCTCTTCAGAAAAGTCCAGTCCAGTATGAAAGCTGGAAGGATTTTCCTGTTGCAACATAGAAGGCCTCTGTTCACGTGCATGAGGTCCAGAAGGCTTGCTTGAATCCCTTGCTTCATTGTCCTTCAGAGAAGCGACGTTGTCTTACATTTTCGCATGAACCAGATGATTCATGTTTTTGACCATCAAGAGATTTCTTGAGCTTAAGATCATGTTGCTTTCAGTTTCATGGACATTTCTTCCTTTCACATGCTTGGAATCCAGCAAGCCTCCTATATTATCTTGAACTGATCCACATAAAGGACTCCACATTAATTTCTGAATTCCCAATGTCAATCTTGTTATGTGCAGGGAGCTTGAAGTGACAATCTGCTTCCTTTTCAAATACATTTTGGTTCTCAACAAAGCAGGTAGATGCCCGCTCCAATTCTAGGAGTTTCTCACCTACCTTTTCAGTTCTAGGATACATCATCGTTGAACATGAGTTGGAATTCCAAGCTAAGGAGTGCAAAGCCCAATGATTGCTATACCTGTGCAATCCATAATTTGGAACTGGAGCCTGACTCCATTTTTTTTGTATATTGATCTCTGAAACCGTCAACAGAAGGTCAAGTGCAGTTCATGACTGTTATAACGGCTTTGACACAAAGTCTGCAAAGACCATAGCAGCACAAGGTCCGAGAGAAGGGTCAGCCAGATGGGCAGTAGTTCTTCGATGGGAAGAAGGAATCACAATGAAAGAGGCTCAAATGCAGAAAATTCAGAACAGTCCAAGACTGTTATGACGACCCTATACAGTCATATTATATGCTCGAGGTGAAGGCTAAGAGAGCAGCGAAGCATGGTGTGCATTGCTAACAACAAGGACCAAAAACTGTTACTTGTTGAGAAGTTCGATGACAAAACTGGGGCTGACTTTGGCAAGCCCTGATAGAGGAGTCAGGAAATTGGGTTCATGAGAATGCCTACAAGGGTGACCAAGACCCCCATATGCCCAAAAGTCTTTACTAAGTCCTTGCCAAGGGACTATGGTCCTCATCCAAGCTGGGTAGGTGAGGGTGGAGATGTGAACTGTATTAAGGCAGTTCCAACAGCCATGATGGCTGTCAAAAGAGAGCTTGGGGACAAGCTCCATTCAATGGGGGTGGACTTGATGTGCACCTACCAGAACATAGCCGGCCGAGGAGGCTGCTGAGGACGTAGGCGGGATACCAGCTGCTATCGAAGTCATGGTCAGAAGCGGGGAGATGGCTAGCGCGGCATCAGTTGAAGCTATTGACTTTAAGGCATTGTGAGGTTGATCGAGAGAAGATAAGGGAGGGCCAAGGTGTTGTGAGTGAAGTGAGGCTAATTCCATGTCACAAAGCCGAGGTGCTAAATGTAGAGCCAAGACTGAAGGGACAATTGAGATAGGCAGTCCGAGCTAGTGAGGTTAACCTTACTTTTGAGGAGACCGAAGTGTAAGGCGTTAGGCGCAAGCGAGCCAGGGAGATTGCGGAGGGCAGCGATATCCGTTGTGAGGTTAATCTGAAGACAAAAAAGAGTTGCGGCCTACAGATTGCAGCCGGTGACGAGAGCGAGAAGCATACAATGGGTTCAAGCAAGGTTCCTCAGCTGAGCAGAGCATGGAAGGACTAGGTTCGGTCAGGTCAGTGTCAGCTAGCAAGGCTGAAGAGCAGAGGTTGCTGGTTCGGGCGGAGAATGACTGCATCAGCTGTAAGAGACCAAGGAAGACTGGGTTGCAACCAATAGTGCGTCCGGGTCAAGTTGGCAAGAGCTCAGGCTAACGTGAGCGCGTCACGGCTGGGTTCAAGCCCAGACCCAGTCATTGTATTTGTTTTGTTTTGGATTTGACTGAGTCAGGTCTTGTACTCGTATCAGTCGAGACAACGTGTTAAACCTGAGACAGTCCAGCGGCATATAGCTGGAGACTTGCCAAAACTTGTAACTTTTGGAAATTGAATCAATAAAAGAAACCTTTTCTCCCCTGCGTGAGAGAATTTGAGCTGCTTAAGTGTGGCGCCAAAAGCTTGGCCAGCGAAGCAGACTTTGCTGGAGAAGAAGATCGCCTACAGTACCAAAGGAGCTGAACCAGGAACGCTACCAGAACTGTGGACATCAAATATAGTGCAAAACTGGATCCGATCACAGTGCAAGTGCTCTCCAATCCTTGAGGCACTTAGAAGCTGGAATAAGAAGAAGGATCACTCGGTTGCGCAGCAGATCGTAGCTCATCCGAGGAATTCCTAAACTGCACATCGACAGCCAGAGGAAC